>NC_050470.1:28017355-28193355 GCF_013373865.1 Monomorium pharaonis | reverse complement strand
TCATTTAAGAATCGGTTCATGCTCGATTCTCTAGTCAATAGACACAAATTTTCTAAATTATTTTATTCATGTACAAGATATATGAATAAATGGTCACTTACTTTTTTTAAATGTATATCTAGCACGGAAGAGACCCAAAAAGTCATGCACATTACCTACGGGATTCATAGATATTTGACTACATAGTTTAATATGTACATTTTGTGCACATAGAGGCGCTGATGGATGAAAACATCTAAAACGACGCGATGTCATCGCGGCGATGACCGCTCTCCACCGCTCTCTCAGGTTCCTCTCTGCCTAAAATGACGGGATGATCATTCTCAGGTTCCTCCAGGGTATGCGCACTCCCTCTTGTAAAAACAGGCGACGATTTTCAGCGCCTCTATCGCTGTCCCCGGAAACCATCGAACTAAATGCGATCACGTGACTAGTCGCGCTACGTTCAAATCGCATGTATATATATGCACGTATATATATTTACATGCATTTTTAATTGTGGTTCATACAAGAACAATCAATATCATTTTGTAGTCAAAATAGATTGTGCTATATAATCTATAAATAAAGTACAGTAAGAAAATTTTGTAATGCAATAATACAATATATGATATTTTGACTACAAAGTGTAATAAATTGTTCTCGCATGAAACTAACTTTAAAATTAAGATTTTTATATAAAATTAAGATTATTAAAAATTTATAATATAAATATTTTTATTTTTATTTCTATATTTATTATAATTATATATACATTTAAATAAATTTTCTTTATTCTTTTTGTCACAAAGATTTTCTCTACATTATAATAAAATTACTAGTATAAGCAAATTAATTAAAAATATAAACAAAATAATTAAAATTAAATTTTCTTTCTATACACAATAAATTTGTATACTTCTTATATTAATATTTTATACAATTGCAACAAATTTTTCCGTCCCACTTTACAGACTGCGGACTGTCGGATACCTTATTTATATAATATCCGGTGTGGTTAAAAAATTTGATGCAAAGCATATAATGGCTGTATTCTAAAATTCACTGTTTGTACTGAAAATGTATAGTATACATAATGTGAACTATAGATTTTCAGTTCTTGCAATGTAATTTGGAATACAGCCAAAATGCAACCACAGCATCATGTAACATTTCACACAACCATTCACAATACAATTTTATACATAAATTTACGTATTATATATATTTGTGAATATGTTTCTCTTGCAAATGAATTCAAGAATCGAGCCCCAGAGTTATCTCTCTGATCCTACTAAAAAACACGCCGGCAGTTAAGGGTTAAAAAATGATTATATATAAATAACTACAAAAAATTATTATAAATATTACTTCAATTACCTTTTTCGTTCAGAGAATTGCTTTTCAAAACTGTAGAGCCTTTGAGAGCCTTTTATAACGTCCAGCTCGTTACACACTGTTGTTACACACTGGTTAGCACAAGTTATCACAACTGATCACAACCGTTGACTGTTATGGACCGTTAACACGTAGCCAGCATCAACGGTTGACAACGGTTGTCTAGCAACGGTCGATAGTGCTGCCGACTATCGCTGTCCCCGTTCACTAAAACCAATAGAACTTCCGTCCCCACTAAAGTAATAGGAGTGCGCATACCCTGGGTTCCTCTCTGTTATGAATCTCTCGGAATCGTAGATACACGTAGACAGCCTCAAGATAGGATTGTTGTTGAGTTTTTCGCTGTTCTTAGATTTCTTTCTCTTCTGTAATTATCCATCGTATGTCATAACACGTATTTTAAAATGGAGAGAAATATTAGCAAGATACTTGACATATCGTGGAGATTCGGAGGTGAGGTAATAGTATATATGTTATAGACAAGTATGGATGTGCCACTTTATATTTTTTGATTTTTCATGTCTCGCATGAATTCGAAATTTTTAATGCTAAAAGATACAAATTTTTATCAAGTTAAATTTTTATTAGAAAATCTGCTAAATAAGAAATAAATATATTCTATTTTTTAATTGTAATTTGCTATTGGTACAAAATTGTACATTTTTATTTTAAATCTTACCTTTAATTAATTTTAAGAATAATTGATAATAAACAAGATAATTTAATGTGACAACTTATGCAAATTTCCAAGTGCATTCTTATTTATAATAGATAATGTATTCTCATAATATCAATCATTAATGAATGCTATTTTTATTTCTTCTAGTGACTGCAGCAAGTAATGATTCCAACAATATCGCAAAATCATTTCTACAACTTAAATTATGTCTTGATAATGATGGTAAAGTTAAGAATGTATTTACTGAGATGACAATAGGGCAGTTTTATAAATTTTTGCACGACTTGGAAAAGGCAAAATGTAATCTTGATTTGTTGGTATAATTGAAATATTTCAATAATGTTATATATAAATATTACCTATGTTAAGATATATTTAGAAGCAATTGTTTATTGAAAGTTTTTTATACATTTTCTTGTCATCTGTACATTATTTAAAATAAAAATATTTATTATTTAAGAATAGAAATTTGGTTTATCTCTAATAAGATAATTCTTTAAATAATATTACTGTTAGATAATTTTTGTCAACGTCATAATCTTAATGTCATAGGTCCTTGTTGATTAATTTTGAACTTAAAATGTATGGCTCAGTCTATACTCACTAGGAAATTATAGTATGGGAAATTAAGTCACCTAAGGAACTGTATATATTATTCAGATTTTCTATTTATTAATTTTCATCATATATAGAATGCTTGAGTGAATCAAACTACAGCTTTGAAGCAAAAACAAAAACATTTTACATAAAAATTTATTTTATAAAAATTGAATAATTCCAATTTTCTGATGTTGTATTTGTGAAAGTGTGTCTGTGTGCGTGTGTGTGTGTGTATAATTGTATGAAGATTGTGTGCAATCTAATTTTATTCATTAAAAAATTTCCATTTTTATGTTTTCAGTTTGGTCTCATGCCTCTTATATATATTTTAAAAATATAAATTTTTGATACAATAAATAATTAAATAAAAGAGCTTTAATAATTTTTAACAAAAAAGTTGATCAACTTTAATAACTACATTAGATTTGTGTGTATTTTTTTGTTTATGATGTAAAAATTAACTCATGGATCCTATTATATTAACAATACATGTATAAATAATGGTCAATTAAATTATATTGATAAGAATTTTTTAAACAAATGTTCTCTCTGTAAACATATATCAACTGTTATAAATATTTGATTAAAACTTAATCGAAAGATTGGGTGACTAATAATTATCTTATAAAATTACTTTTCCTCCATTTTTTTTTTAAGTATATACAGACTTTATATCTTCATACTTTATCGAGTAATAAAAATATTATACAATTCATTATATTCCCTTGAAACAACTGTATTATCAATATCCATGCTGCATGCCAAATATCTCGATTTTCATGCAGGCTTGGTCGTGAAGAATGTATGATCTGAAAGCAATATAAAATAAATTTTGTATAGTTAAGTATAAAGATTTCTATTTGCGAAGTAACGACTGTGCATATTGTCTGTAGATATGTATAAAAAAATAAGTGCGATAGGTTTTATAAGAAACAAAATGAGTGTGTCAACAGCAAATACAAAAGTGAGAAACTTTATTTATTTTTGAACAATATACATTCGTGGTTGTTCATTCATATTTTCGATTTAACAAAATCATGTAGTCATCACAATTAAGAACATTAAGAAATAATTCAACAATCAAAATGTTATATTTTGTGGCAATAAATATAAAAAAGAAAAGTTTCAACATATTTTGTTAGTTAACAATAAAAACATTATTATCAGATGCTTATATACTATAAAACCTGCAAAAACTTCTATAACAAGACTATAAAATATCGTAAGTGTAAATGTTTAATATTTATTATATGCATTTTACATATTTTATTTGGAATGACTTTGGCCCAGTTATTTTAGATTTGATTCTAGTACACATATTTTATATACCAACAATATAATTTTATTTAAAAAATAGAAAATTGTTATATTGTGTAAAAAATGAAGTAACTCAGATATAAAGTTCGTCACTTTAATACTGTGCTATAAAATACTATTAAGAATCAAATTAGCGAAAATGAGAATGATGAGCCGTGTATCAAGCGCATTCCAAGCAATAAATATATCAATAAGCTATTTTTAACAGAGTAATAGTACAATATATTCGGTCCCTTGGTATTTTTAAAATTCACGCATTTGAACGAACATGTTAGAGTAGATACCCGTTTGAAAAAATTTGGTCTTGTGAAAAGGTCCTACAACAGGATTGACAGTTCTAAATGCCTTGCGTCTAGCAGGAAGTGGACTGAATACAGCACCTCTTTGATTATTAGGTTCTGCTAATGCTATTGCGGGATTTGCTTGTTCGGATGATGAGCTCTCTTGTGGTTTCAGTGCACCTAGTTGCAAGGACTTGCCTCTTTCTGCTTTTTCCTGAATGGATTCTAACACTGGTTGAATTGCACCGAGCAACGGTCGTTTGGACGGTTCTGCAGACCAACATTGTTCCATTAACGTCCAACACTCTTCATCAAACTGTGGCAGTCTCTCAGGCCTAAGACCTATAATATATGAATATGTTTCTTTAACGCTTCTTGTAATGTGAATACGACTAAAATAATTGAGATAAATAATAACTTGAATTAGCAAACAATCTGCTAAGTCAGCTAAAAGAATGTTATACATTCTTTAGTATTGCTGAATTATTTAAAATTTTTTATAGAGAAATTTCAATGTAATTTTTTATTGTAAATATAAAATTATTTTTTTATTGTAAAATATAAAATTATTTTTTTAGCGCATAAATCTAGATAATCAAGCATGTCTAAGAAAAATAATTGCTTATAATACTGGCAACTTGCTATATATTTGTCTTTAATGATTTCAAATATACCGATATTGTAACAATGTATTTTATATATATATGTATCGCTAGCATTTAACAGCAAGATAACATTAAAGTTATCTCACATTGATACTAATATGACAGCATTGTGTGATGTTTTATTTAATTACGATGGTAATATAACAACAATAGTACAAATTTTGACAATTTTAAAGTTGATGCCAAATTGTTGGTAAGTTACTACCAAAAATTGTCATATAAAGGCATTAATTTCTCAATAAATGCAAACTCAATTATAATTCTGATTGCAACATGCTAGTAACAATACAGATACGTTATCTGAAAATATCTAATACTGGTTTAATCTTTCTTTTTCTATAGATAACGAAGTATTACCTTTTCGTACGCTTGTCCATAATTGTTCCTTGTTATGAAATTGTTCAAATGCATACGGTAATCGAACCTTCCCAGCACATATGTACCAAAACAAGATGCCAAAGGCATAGACATCGACACTGCTATCGTAATGGCCAGATAGGAGTTCTGGTGCCATGTGGATTGGCGTTCCTACGATGCTGCCTGACATCATAGCTTCGGTAATACAAAATCCGAGATCGGTTAATTTAGCCCTGTTTTCCATATCAAGTAAGACATTCTTTAGTTTGATATCACGATGAACCAAGCCTTGTGAATGAAGATAGCGTATTCCCTCTAGCACGTCTATCGCTATTTGTATACGCTCCAGCCACAAGAGACCAGCATGTATACCACAATATAAATCACGACATAATCGATCGGTGATTAAGAGAACTGCAGTGCCCAATCCGAATCCTCCGCCGTACGATTGGTCGATAACAGATCCGCGAAGTTTCACTATCCTTTTGTGATCTGGTATTGACCTGGTATAGTAAACCTCCATCGCAAGATCGTTCCAATGCCTCTCGTCCGGAGGAACAACGGATTTTACCGCGCACGGTCCCGGTGCTCCGCCCCAACCATCGCAAGCAAACACCACACCATACTGTCCTCTGCCAATCTCCTTGGTGTAATGAGGAATGCCAAAGCGAATCGCATCCATCATCGACGTGGATTCCAACGCGAGTTTAGCTAGCTTAGGCGCATAATACTTTCGTATAGCTATCCTTTGCTCCTCGGTCCTTTCTAGCTTCCCTGAATAATAGTTCTCCAGAGACTTCAAGGCAGTTTGAAAAGCGTCATGTGATGATTTCAGTTTATCTCTAAACTGTGTGGAAATTGTTTTTGCAAGTCTCGCTGCCGACAAGGAATTGAGAATATCAATAGTAACCTTCCGCCTCCAAGCCGCGTTCAAAGTCGGAGTGGGTGTCCATGGCAGCGGTAACGACTTGAAGAGCTGTCTCAATCTTTCCAAGAACGAATGCACCAACGATGGCGACGAATTATGCAATTCCACATTGTACGCCGCGGAGAGTATTTGCTTCAAGGCATCGCTAGCCAACAAGCTACTATCGTGTTCGTAAGTCTTTTCGAGACTTATTAAGCAACGTTGAAGAGTCCCGATAAAAGTTTCTCGAAGACAGTTGACCGAGTTTACGAGTTCTTTTGCTACTTTCTCGCCCAAACGGCCTAGCACGAATCGTTGAACTTCCGATGTTGCGACGCGAACAGTAACTGTCCACTCTGTTCGTTCACCGTTATCGAAAGAAACGGTCTGATATGGGAAAATATCACCAGTAGAATCTAATATATCGTCCTTCATCTCCTGAATAATACATTGTATTAACTCAGTTAATTCCACCTGTTGCTCATTAACAACCTTCATTAGACTAGCATAAAGTTCATTTTCCTTCTGTTGGGCGTACTGTATCCTTCTAGGAGTGATCTGTATCTTTCGTGCCATGTCAAACGCACTTAAAATAAATTTACGTAAACTGGTCGTGTGTATCTCATTCAAATAAGTGCTTGCATTGATCAGGTAGCTTTGCAAGCAGGCACGCGTAAAGTGAAGAACGCGGTCCGTTTTTTTGCATGAATCCACTAGATCACTCGAGTTATTAACGTATCGCTCGCCGACAAGCCACGTTAATTGATGAACCTCTACGGACTCTTCCATCCCTAGGAACCCTAAATTGCTCAACTGATCTAACCACGTTAGACCGAGTGAATTCATTTTGTCAATATTAATACTATCATCACTCTTAGACTCCTTGGATACGTTCGGCACTTCTATACGATTTTGCAGACTATGCTGCTCAGACTCAGTCAATTCTGCATCTGTGCCGTCCAACAGAACGTTAGGTAATGATGATATGAATAAAATCGGATTATATGGATAAGTATCTTTCAAATCTCTCAATTCTTCCAAATTTTCCTCGGTCAATGGGTGCTCTCCGAGAGCATAAAGAAATATAGGTAAAATTTTCAGTAAGCCTTTAGCGAGAATTTTTACTACATCACTGTTAGGGACAACAAATATTTGAACGCCTTCCTTCAGTATCGCTTGATCTAACTTCACTTCCAGCACTGTAGGACAATTGATATCTTCGTTTGTCGATTTTTCCAGATCTTCGAGAGGGAGCGTGCTCCATGACTTTTCGTTTGCCTGTAGCGTCTCGACTACTTCGTATTCTAAACCTAATGTAAGACTGACATGATTTGTATGACCATAAGTAATTTTGATCCATCTCCATGTGTCATTGGATAGTGGCAAAATATCAGCGCAGAGCAAATTATTAACCAGTGAGGCTTTGGCTTTGTTGTCCTGCCCAAAAATGACTATTGCAGGGAAATTATCAAGGATGTGTGTTATTCTATCCAAGGTCAGCGGAGGTAATAGTTCCTCGATAATATTCTCTACAAGGAAATATCATAGGTATAAGTTGGGTCAGTAACATAACATAAAATTTATTGAATTAAATGTCAATTATGGATGGATAATTACCTCCAGGGAAAAAGTTTTCGAGTTTTATGACTTCTAGTGTACGCTGTGTCTCCTCAAGTATATGACATAGCTGATTCCTGTTCCGCTGATACCTCTTGAATTCTTGTGGTAAGTTGCTTACCATTTTTCTCACGTTATTTTAGTCATGTATACATTCCACAAAATGATCATACCCTATAAACATATTATCAAACAGTTAAGAAAGTCATAAAATAATTTCTTGCAATAGTTCTGTGAAATTGGATTTGAAAATATAATACTCATTTGCAGCAACAACATCATAACTTAAATATCATTTTTAATTTGATAAAAATTTATCTATTGATTACAAAAGAATAAAAGTACCATCGACACTTCAAACACACATACCACACACACATACACATACAGTGTGTATTAAATTTCTCGTGAAAATTTTTCTTTTTGAACGAAATTAAAAAAATGACAATGTTCAGCATATATTATTGTTGTAGTAGCAAATGAGAGACAAGTACTGCAACAATGCGCTAAATCAGCACATAAGTCAGCGTTTAGTTTTCGAATTCCGAATGAAATGGAACAGGTTATAGCGGTGCATGCAAATTTATCAGCGCGACAACACGCATATATCTATGATAGAGCTACGAGACATAGATGTAAACAACGTTTGTCAAGTTGAATCACGTCCAAGAATAGTGATTAAGGCGGGGAATATCGGGCTAACTAAAAATCTTTCTCGGCATTTTATCAGACGGGGGATTTCTCTCGCGGCGGCTACCCGGCTGTCATCGCCCCGCGATGTCAGCTCCGCTCTGCTCGTCGTCCCTGTCGCGAACATTGTTTTTCCGCGTGACCGAGAGACCGGCGTAGAATCCAGAAGTGCTCATCGCGCGAGCAACTCCTCGGCTGCTCACCAGCATAGGATCTCCCACGGCCATACGAGCGCGAGGGGAAGATCGCCACCAGGTCTACCACCAGGTCATCCGAGCACAGGCAATCCGGACAATAGCTCACGCGCGATCACCGCGTATCGCGTATCGAGGCATTCGAGACGTACGTCGCCGACGCATGATGCCGACTGGGCCTGGGGCGGCTGGGGCCTGGGGCGCCTGGGCTCGAGTTTGAGTCTTGAGTGGCTGAAACGCGCGCGGCGCCGCTGCCGCCAGCGGCACGCGTCGCGTCGTCGCAACATGGCAACTCTTGGCGAGGAGCTATGCGCGCGATAAGATGCACCACGTCGTGCGGGATTTACTTACACGCGCGAATTCAATGAAAGCTTTTTTATTAAAATTCGAATGGATGACTGTCTCTCCCTCGAAAGAGGGAGGAAGAATCAAGCCATTGTGACTGTAGTTTTAAAGGCTTTGACCAAAAAAATGACGCAAATTTGACTGATATGATTGATATTGTCATAATTGATATTGTTGTTACTTTTGAAAGAACCATATCCCGAATGTCCTATTACCCGGTCTGATTAACGAACTTGATCGCGAACATAAATGGCAAGCTGTCGTAACACATCTGTCGTCATTTCGACTGACGGATGTCGGAATGACCACAAATCTCCTGCCTCTGTTTCGCCCCGAGTGTCTCAGCGACCGGATGATTGAGATATTTATTGAATTTTATAGGCGCGTACAGATAATATAAACACGTACATTGTATATAAATGTAATTGACGACTTACGATATGCGTTATCTTTCCGACGACCGCTCTCTCGCTACGCTCTCATCATTCGCGAGAAGCTGAAGCTTTATATTTAACGCGTGAATTTCCTTTTCGCCCATCATCGTCATCCGATCGATTAAATATTCTTATCCGATTTTACCGGCTTGCCACCAATCGTTACTGCTTAAGTATTCATTTACGGATATGAATTGCTAAACGCCGACGGCAGACCTCCGTTTCAGTGGGACAGCGCACTGTCTCATTAATTAATATATGTAACGTGTATATCGTCTGCACACTTTCACGTTCGCGAGGACACGCGAACCGAGAAAGAAGAACGTAAACAAGACTCCCTCATTCGCGGATAGATAATGCGGTACGCGGTGGCAACACGGCGTACGACACACTTTGCGTTTTTTAGGTGCCAAGCCCACAGTAGTGGCCTCCCAAGCTAATCTTCCCGCTCCATTAAGTCCCCTTTGTCTCTTTAAATCGAACGATACGCGATAATCGTGGTCTGCAAATAGCCGGCAGAAGTATAGAAAAGTTGCCGACATGCGAATTTACATTTCACGTTACTTATATACATTGCAGCACACTCGGCCGAACGCGAAAGCGCGAAGGATTGCGAGAGTCGCTGATCTGACCACGACCAAAGTTTGATTAACTCGATCGACAGAATTGCCCATTAATGAAATTCATGATTACTTATAATTATGTCGTCTCTAATTTAATTATTCCTTTTTTAACAAGAAATTCATAATTCCTCAGATTGCCGAACGGACATTGCAGATCGAGTGTTAGCTGCAAATTTTGTCAGCAGAATGCCAAGAGAAATGTAACAAGAAGAGTAACAAAGTTTAATAGTAGATTGACTATAGAAACCAAGTAGAAAATTTCTCGTTTCATAACCGCTTAAATAATATAACAAACTCTGCTGATAGTCCATTGTCAAAGATCTATTAATAGAATGACTTTTTTTTAAATACAAACGTGATTTGCAATACTAATCACGAAACTGTTGACAGCTGAATACGAAATGTAGATTTTTCCTGACAAACGACTCATCGAGTCATTAAGTTAATGGGAGTTTGGTCTTGAAGTTACTCTCACACATAACAAATATTGAAACGTACATGAAAAATTTATTAGTTTCGATTTTATAATATTTTAGGAAACGGTTTATATTAAATTCGTGTTTGCGTGCTTTATGTATTCGCAAGAGCACATTTATAAAAACACGGTCGGTCTCGCGCTGCGCTTTCACTTGGTGCGAGCCACTACCGTGTCTCCTGATTTATTCAGATTTAATTCTTGAGAACATTCAAATACGTATGCATTTTATATAAAGTATATAATTGAGCTTTGTGGATACTTGTGGCGAAAATAAAGCAATATGATATACTAGAAATAATAAATCACGATTTCTTCGATCCGGACGTTTTGTGTTCGTGGATCAGTTAAGTAGTTCGCTTTATTTCGTCCGGAAGATTCCAGTAAAATCTGCTCAATGAGATTATTTTGTTCTCATTACATCGCATATATACATTTGTTGAACGATCGCCTCGACCTTCGTGGAAATCTCCATTGCGCTATCAGTTATTTTAAATATTCATTGACATTAATTATTTTTTAGCATCTTGCACCAGGAGCAGGATTCTGCCGTAAATATCAAAATATCAAAATACGTGGATTATTTACATATGTTTGGACGAATTTCTTTTACGTAGACAATGTAAATTATTATAAATTAGACAACACAATACAGAAAAAAGTAAGTTATAAGATTGTTAATATTGGACTTTAGTACTGATATAAAATAAAAGTACATGTATAATAATAATATATTAACTAATAAAAATAGAATATAATTTTCACTATTTCTAATCTAATCTGAATCTTTTATGATAGACATTGTTTACGTAAGCGACACGTAAAATTTAATTTACATAGTTTACATTTTAAACATGTGTAAATATAAATTATTTTTTCTTGCTTTTTAGGTTATAACACGGAAGAGAACCACAAAATTCCTTCATTACCTACAGATTTCATTAACATTAGCTATAAAGTTCAATATTCACATTTTATGGACATAGAGGCGCTCAAGTCGTAGCTAAAGAGCGATTTTTGAAATGGCATTTGCTCTCTTGAAACATAACCTCTACATTTGCCCGCTTCACCATTTTTGCTGAACTAAACGATCAATCGCAATCACGATTTTGACATCTCTTGTTGTTTTGTCATCGTAGAAGAGCGATTTTTCTGTGGCTTATCAGTTTTGTTACTGACTATCCAAAATGGCATCGGCTTTGGAATCCATGGTGGTCGATGAGAAACAGCTTCCTGAGAAGCCGGTAGATAGAGAAAAGGTAAACGCTGTGAAACGATAGCAAGTGTTTTCTAAGAAAATTCTTAACATAAACGCGAAAATGTTGTATCTGTTTGTATTTCAGACATGTCCGCTTCTACTACGAGTATTCTGCAATACCGGACGTCATCATAATATAATGGAATACAGCAGAGGGAACGTCCCTTCGAATGAGTTGCAGATATACACATGGTAACCTTTACTTTACTCAAAAACAATAGATCATAAGATACTCGCTACGATTTCTATCAATTTGATGTCTTTCTTATTACTCTAAGAAGTCACTTCTAATTTTAATTATTTCTGTACACGAAGGATGGATGCAACTTTGCGAGAAATTACAGGCTTAGTTAAGGAAGTGAACCCGGATGCTCGTAGCAAGGGAACGTACTTTGATTTTTCATTAGTGACTCCTGAGCTACGCAATTCTGGTTATCGCATGCGTGAGATTGGTGTTACTTGTTCTGGGCAAAAAGGCGCCGATGATAATAAAACACTTGCACAAGCTAGGTAGTAAATTGCAATTTAGGAAAAGATGGTTCTTTTTTTATAAGCATTCACACATGACTGTGTGTGTATATTTTGTATTATTATAGGTTTACAATAGGAGATTATCTGGACATATCAATAACCCCACCAAACAGGATGATGCAACCAGCTGTTAGACGTGGTGGTTTACGTCAATATTAATATATCAACTTAAATAATGATAAGAATGTCTCTTATAAATAATACATAAATATATATGTCACTGTAGAATTCCATACAAGACTTCCCAAACTTTTGTATCTTTGAATGATTCAAATAAAAATGTTCACTTGAAATTCTATCTTTGCTACATTAAACAATTTTTATTTGTAAATGTTTTTCAATAATTGAAATCATTTTGGTTTATGAAACACTTCTTAAATTATAAGAACATTCTTAAGATGTATTAATCGTAAATTTAATGCATTTATTAAACAGAAAAATTTTGTGAAATATAATTTTCGGTATTTCATTAATATTGAATTTGTATTATTTAGATTTGCATTATTCAAATTATTTTGTCGAATAACATTTAAATTTCTATTGATACTCATTATTTTTCTTCATTTAATATGGAATTCTTAATTTTGTAGCATATTTATTTATTAATTATGTGAAATTTTTATATGTATTTGAATGTACTTGAACTGTGATACATTAATTAAGAATTAAACGCATTCCATTAATAATTTCAATATATTAAATAGACACGTTATCAAGAAATTTAAAATTTATTTTTTTTATTTAATTTATTTATTACTGCTTATTGTATTCATTAACTATTAAACATGACACAACGTATCTATTATTAGTTTAGCTATTTGATAATTTTTTTCTTGATCTGGATTGCATTTTAGAACAAAGGGTTGAGTTATTGCTTTGTAATAATTGAAATTATTTTGCTACAGCTCAGAGTACAATCACATTTACCAACAGAATTAATATTACCAACAGTCAACAACTTTAATTATTGCTTAATGATTGTTATCCCTATTTAAAGCAGTCAATTATTTAAATAAACTGCGTTGTTTGAAATTTGAATGGAAACCGTTTAATGCTCGTTTCGATTCTCTAATCGGTTTTACTTGCGACTATCTTCAGATGAAACGGCTCGTCGCTCGATGACGCGCGCGCTTTTCTAGCCACCATGACACTTTTCGGTCGGTTCTGAATGCTGAGTGCGATCGCTCCGCATAAGTAGCAAATTTTATCTGTTAAAAAGCGCGGTGAACCGTAATTTTCTGCTGATCTCGCAATTTTTAGTGTTCTTTTAAAGTTAGAGCACGCAGTAGACTTCGAAGTTCAGTAGTTTGTTCGGTAGGGTATGCGATCGAGAGTGCTCGTCCCGCCAATTCATCGTTTCGTCAAAAAAGTCCGTTGCGGAGGAATGGAATTCTTGGAACTGGTAGAGGAAACTGCGATATGCCACACATTCTTGATGGTGAGTGAAATTATTCATTTACATGCGTATATATGTCAGAAAATACACAGGCTCGTTTAATTAGAACGTGCTAATACGTGCATCGATATGTGATTTTACGTCGTTCACTAGGCCTAACCCTTAAATGTAATTCGGTATCGGTACAGTATAGATATTATTTGATGGCAAAGAAGCACAACAATACCTCAACGACATGGAACCATCCGTTAAGAAATACAGAATAGGCTTTTTGGTCCGTATTCAGAAGACTTACAAAGATATTGACAAACTTTTTTTCTCATTCTATCCTTATTTAACGTGTAACGAACGATAAATAAAGAACAACAAAAAAGTACGCCAAAATCTTTATAAGCAAACGTTTAAATATGATCCATGAATAAGTGTGATAATAAGCGTACACACATATAATTGCATTAATTTATTATATATTTGAAGAATATTGTTTAAATATTGTGAGAAATTTGTTTATATTATGAAATTTTGAGATATTTATATTACCAAATATTGAGATATTTAAATAATAGGAAATCAAAGGTGATTAATGTTGGTAAATTAAACTTTATTTATTTTAATTAAAAAATATTACACATTTTAAATTAAATTACTAAATCAGAAACAGATTTTAATTTGAGGTTTTTTTAATTATTTCATATTACATAGTATTTGTTAATCTTATAGTTGAAAAATTATGTGATTAATTTTTGAAAATTTTAAAGATTATTATTTACTAATATTTTATTTTTTTATCTAATAAAATTTGTATTATTTAAATTACATAATAGTCTCGGAATCAAAAAAGTTTCAGTATCTCATTCACATTCCTCAATGTATTTTGGCAATATAAATTGGTTGTATTGATAATAGTTCAAATTTCCTGTAAAATTTAACTAATATTTTATCTCAAAATTAAAAATTTTAATTATTGTAATCATTAATATTAACTTAAGATAATTTTGATTATCTGTATTTGGATATTTGTATTTCAAAGTATTCTACTTTTTGGACAGCGACAGTACATTTTTTGATCCATACGACACCTGGTAAATAAGGTTTCTATTGCACAAGCTTACAAAATATTTTCCATCAATTGCCATCAGTAAGTAAGATAAAAAAAGTTAAGATAAAAAACAAATTAATTGTATCTAATTATACAAATTTTTATGTATCTTCTGAAAGTACAAGGTCATAAAAATTAACAAGTTTAATGTAAGTAGAAATAAAAATAATACGAGCAAGATAAATTGACAAATATCTTTGATAAATTAAAATTTATATATTATTATCTCTCTAATTATCATTTAAGATTAATGATTCCCTACTCTGTAAAGATTCTTAAATATTGTATTTTAAAAATATGATACAATATCTGTTTATTATTCTAACATGCAATCCACATGTTAAATTAATATATATATATTTTTTTTATTAAAGTGTAATATTTTTGAATGATTATATCTTATACTTTAATTCAAGAACTGTTTAAAAAGATATTGTATGTAGTGCAAAATTTTTATCTTTATTTGTAGAAGAAATTTTTATAAGAGCATATTAGAATTATTACAATGCTACTTTTGAGCCAGAAAAACATTTTTAAAAACATACTTGTTTTGTTTTTTAATACAATAATATATTAAATAATAAATATATGTTTTCAGTTATAAATTCTTTTGGAAAATATATAAAACACGTTTTTTTGATAAAGAATTCTTAATTTGATAACAAATAATTAAATTTACTGTAGTAAGATTATTAAGAATATTATAATATATTACAAGCATCCTGATATTGACGATTTTCACTGACATGTTGAACGAGGATGAAAGGGATGTAAAAACTGATGATAATGTATTTTAATCTTGTTTGTAGGTCTACCAACAGAAAATCAGAAAAACCACAACGTAGAAGTTGAGATATGTCAGATTAAGCATCTGTAACTGACAAGCAGTATATTCTTCGCTCAAGAGATTTCGTTTTTCATGCAGTACTACAGCAGACATACATATACTATTATTACCAGAACATAAAATGGTTTGAAATATGTAAGTAGTTAAAATTAAATCTATATATTGAATATATATTGAATATACAATCTAATTCAGATCTTAATTTAATAATTTTTTTAAGTTTATTTTGTGCAAAATTATGAATGTAACATGAATAAATAAATGCATAGCTTAAAACTGTTAGAATTTTAGAAAGAATTAACGTAATAATAATCAAAGTAAAATTAATGGAAATTTTAATATGATGCATGTTTTCTATGAAAGAATTACTGTTTAGAAATGTTATAAATCTCGAAAATATTTCTTGTATATATTATATACACACGACCAATGTGCCATATGAGAAACCTAGGCAAGATTAGTTATTGCGTATTTTTACTAAAGAAATTTTGGGCTTATACTCTACTTATGAAAAAGGGCTAAGATTATATTTAATAATAGCACAATATGTTTAAGAATAACTTTGGTATCTAACATTTCGGTTCGAAAAAGTTGGTGGTTGCTTTACTCTATTTGAAACTAATTTAATTATATTTCGTGTAATAATACTTATGAACTCAGTTAACCGCTTTAATTTATCAAGTTCAACTTGATTCTTCATTATGTATTCGTAAGGAAAAATATGTTTTGTATACATTAGACAGTTTCTACATCGGTTATTGTTGGCGCTTGTAAAGTGGGAGAAGCGCAAAACGGCGGAAAGATTGTGGGGTGGCTTCTTACCGCAATCACCTGCGGCTATTTTAAAGACACTTCCACTTTAATTATACCAAACCGCTCTCGCGATATTACGATATTATGATATTACGAAGCATAAGCCGGGTCCCGGAGATTTAGGGTCGCGGAAAGTTTAAACTGTGCACACCCCAAAAACCCATCCCAGTCTTCCCGTTACGATTTCTCCTCGACCGTTATCTAACTTCGACGATAGCGTTACTACTGCTTTCGTTTTCCAGTATTGCCGGAAAATATCTACCTTCCCTGAATAAATATATAAGCTAACGTAAGATGTTACTGCTAGGGAGATAACATGGAATATCTAACGGTAGTGCTGTGCAGTATTCTCTTTTACAATAATATTACATCTTTGCTAGATATAAAAGATATAAAAATTTAGTTAATTGTAACGTAAGATTATATCATGTAATTCAATTTAGGTCCTACTTGATTTGATTTGACATAAAAAAATTCTGATTTATACATTTTTAAGTTTCAGTTTTAAATTAAAGATTTACTATAACTATGAAGAAGTATTGCCATAAATAAAAATAATCTTATATCGTAATTAAATATTATTTTATTATCTAATAATACATTTTATTTATCATTATATTAAAAAATAAGTTTAATAACATTTATCATTTCTTTATATCACAAAGCTTAATTTTTTTTCGACGGATGTATTAATAATCACATATTATTACATCAGACTTACTGCCGCTATATCGTACAGGAAAAATTTTAATGAGAAAGTAAAGTTTAAAGCACTAGGGAGGTTTGTAGAGACGGTAGAGTGGATTTGGCGTGCATTAAGGGCCGCACCTTCTCTCGAAAATTCGCGGGTGTAATCAGTAATCAAATTTATTAGTTTCTATTGTCTTGGGGGGCGAAATTCTTTTCCGATTTTATGGCGTGGAAAGACGATATAATAAGGAGAGAGCCGCCTCGAGCGAAGCTGCGAGTAACGAGGGAATAAGAATGGCTAGGCGGTTGGGGGTGGCTTCGGGGGTGGCTCTCTCCTCGGTTCCTCGGCAGGAGGAGAGCAAGATTTACTGGACTCGCTAGTGGCCGCCAACTTTGTAAGGGATGCCTTCTTGAAAATATTAAAGCGATATAATGTGAGCGAAAACTTAAACGGTCGTTTCAGAGAAAGATAAAATTGCTTATCGAATTATTTGGACATAGAAACTTACTCAGAATTATTAATCTTTTGTTTACTTTTAATTATTTTAAGCAAATTAAAGTATAACATTACTTGCTTTGCTTTATATAAAAGTTATAGTTTTTTTAATCATTTTACCTGGATTTTTTATATTTGTAAATATGTTATAAATTTTTTGAAAAGTTAAAAGTTTGTTTTCTCCTTTACACATCTTTTTACTCTGTTATCGATAGTTTATCTTTTACAATAGAATATGTACGCGTTTTTTAATATTTTTAAAATTGATTTCTTTAATTATTTATTGATATGTTTATTGATATGTGGTACAATTACATATGTATACATATTACATATTATTATAAGTAACTAATATATTAATCAATATTTTATTACATAAAAAAATGCAGGAATATTAAAATGTCGTTTCATCCGTAATATTTGTGAAAATGTATGTTACACACGAAAAATCGGCGAGGTCAGGAAAGAATGAAGGAAATAACTCAAAGTTTCCAGATTTATTAATTTCCGAAAGTGTCGGAGCCGCAAACGCGTCAGAATCGATTCGCACCGGTGCGGTGACAAGAAATCTGTTGACTCAGGAGCGTGAGAGGTGGCCGTAATAAAAATAAATATTCGCAATGTATGCGAACCGAGTGTGGGACGAGCGGGGACAGTAAAGTACGGGGGTTGCGAGGGGAGAAAAGGTGGTGGAGGGCACGATGTCGTTTCCCGCTTGTATGCTCCATAACGATATATAAAGCCGACATATTTCCGAATAAATCGTTTTTTTCAAATCTCTTGCATAGAACGACCGATAAACTCGACGTGGATAGCTCATGGCGAGGGGGTTGTACCGATACTCTCTTCGAAGCCGACGCCGTTTTCTGCTGTGCTGTTGTACGGATTTTTATTCGGTCACCGGTATATTTATGGATGATCGTATGCTTACGGCGTTGCGCAGATTCGCGAAATGATTTACGCCCGTTTTTCGATTACGCTGCCCCTCTGCGGATCCATAATCGGAGATATATGTAATCCACATTTGTCTACAATGGAATTTTATTATTCCAAATTTATAGACAACGAAATATTTGTTATCATTTATTGTATTTCTTATTCCTTTGTATCAGGTATCCGTATTTTAAATAATAAATGAAGCAAATTCTTGATTTAAAATATTTTTCTCATTGCATTGAGTTACGTAAATTTGGAACATGTATAAAAATTGATTAATTTAGTTCTATTTATAATTATAAAAATTAAAAAAAGATAAAGTGCAAGTTAAATTTAGATCAAAGTTAATTTACATTGGTGAAAGTGGACGAAAGTATTTTTTAATAATTGACAATTCTCTATCTCTTTCTCTCTTTCTCTAGCGTGATTTAATATATAAAATTTTTAATTGTAAATTATTCGTAATTTAACACTATTTTAAATATTGTATATAGACATAAAAGTTAAAATTTTACTGTTAATTTAGTGGTTGGAAGATTATAAATTCATATACGTTGAAGCTGGAGTTAGGGCGCGATATAAAAGCAGAAACACAAATCTCGGTCGGTTTCGGGCGGTTGCTTTCCAAGATCTCGGTAATGGACCCCGGATATACTCCTGAAGTGGATGTTTCCTGGGTCTGAATCAGCTCTAATACTAGTTGCTCACGATATAGACACATTCATTATTTCACATTAGTATTTGCAATTTAAAACAATATCAAAATATAGTGATGAGAGAATATTAATATATGAGAATATGAAAATATTAATATAACAGATGACGTGCTTATGGTAATAACATTATCGAGTCTTTATGAATGTATTTTCATTATTTATATTTAAACGAATTGCTGACTATAATAAAGAAATATATAATAATATATAACATAGTATATAAATTATGTTTTTCTCTTTTTTTTAATGTCTGAAAATGATATTTTTCTTATTTAAAAATAGATTTTTGTTTCTGAAAAGATTTGTATTCTGTCGCTGTATTGTTTGGTATTCCAGTACAGTGCCGATGATGTTTTACCGATAAGTCGCGGATGGTTATGCTTTTTTTCGAACACAGCAGGCTGTAATGGACCGCAACATCTTGCGGAGCAGTTCACACACCCGTCTAGCTTTCCATCCCTTTGTCATTTTGTCTCGGTCTCGCAGTCAACAAGCATAAAGTAAAAACTTGTATCACGTGGTGATCGAGATTTTTTTCTTTGTAAATTTATTTTATAAATTATGGTATCGATTAAAAAAAATACTGACCTTTGATGAAGGCTTTTATCGTATCTATAAAATAACAAGACTAGAATTATATAATTTTATTTTGATAATCGAAATTATTATTAAGATTAAAATAAGTGATATTTGTTCTTTAAATATATATTATAATCTGACGTTATTAAAAGTGAGGAACTAAGACATTGTTTTAAAATCAGTAAGTTACGTCTCTTTTTCTCATAAGCCTTCCCTCATCTCCCTCTCGATGAAAGGCATTAACACCGCGTTGTTTATGAGGCACCGTAAGAAACCAACGACGACGGCAAGAGATTTAGGGGTGAATCGAGAGAGGAGACGTTACGGGAAAACAAATGGCGCCGGAATTCTCCGCGATAAAAAATTGCACATCTGTTTACATTAATACCCAGTCATTAGCAAGACTTAGTGTCAAAATTCCAAGTAGCTGTCTTTTAGACTGCGCATAAAGTCTTAACAGACAAATGCGACGGATCACGCGCGGATCGTCGAAATACTGAAGTGAATCTTTTGATTAATTACACAGTCAGTGAAAATTATTTTAACAACGAATAGTTTCTTACATTTTATAAAGTCTTTAGGTGTTACATTTCTTTTTCAGTAATACAAAAAAATGCATATAGAATATAAAAATGTTGATGCATTATTGGTGAATCTTAAAGTATGCATTTTATTTTAAATCATTGTATAATAGTTTTAATTTTAAGAGAATATTGTCATATTAAATTTTATAAAGTCTTAAATATTAGATATAAAATTGACGGTATCTTTATTAATACTGCTTTCAAGTTTTCATTTTCGCGTGTGACAGTTTAATAGTAAAGATAGATATCTCATATATACTTAAACGATAGCATATGAAAGTTTGAGAGCAACATTAGTTAAAGGAAATGTTCATTTAACGAATATTAAGAAAGTAATATAAATTAAAAATAACAGTATATACTATATATTTTTACGTATAATCGTATAGTTATTAAAAACTGCAAACATGTATTAATCTTTATCTTTCAATAAAACGCGTAAGTTAAAGTAAGCGTCCGTAATAATCTGTAGATTTAAATCTTATAAATTACTCAGAGCACTACGTCTTGCAAATTCTCCTGTCTCACCCTCGCTATAGAGTTTATTGAAGAAAATACAGCTTGTCCGATAAATTCATCTTTACAGAATAAACGATTGTTTTCCCAATGAGTTCAGAATAAGGACACAAGAGAAAATGAGGAAAGGGGTGGCAGAGACAAGGGAGGAAGGGAGAGAAGGAGGGACCGAGTCCGTCGCGCGTTCGAAGAATGAGAGAATAGCCAAGGGAAGAAAGGTGGAGGAAGAGATAGAAGAGGGAAATGAGAGACATCGAAGGACGACCTGGGCGTTCATCGGACATTTATCCAATTAACCGATTCGAGTCGAGTAACCGGGGGTCAGGAGATCGTTCCGATACCTATACACACACCTACATACACGCGCCCTTCCGCGTTCCTCCGCGGGATCGTTCGTACGGATACCAGAGAAAGCTCCATTACGTATATATACCTAATGCCGAATGTTGATCTGTTATGTTTAATTACAGGGGCTGATATTGACGGGTCGGTATGTGCCTCGAAGAGGAGAAACGCGGCGCCGCGGAGCGGTAGGCGGGCGAGAGGGAGAGGCGGGGAGGGCGGGATTGGTTCCGGTTGCTTGTTCGCAAAGTCACCCCTTTCTCCATGCGGATTCGGGCGGAGGAGAAGCGACGGAGGCGCTCGGGCACTGTCGAACGAAATGGCCAGCAATATTGTCGTCGTGGTCCGGGGGATTTGCGTGGGGCGGATCGGAAGGGGTTGGCAGGGGCCGCCCGAGTGACACGGGAAATTAATTATACGCTTCTGGAAGTCCTGACCTCCGATAGAACACCCGAAGCAGACTGCGCCGTTCGCGATCCCCCGCGCCTCTTTCCGCCGCGCCGCCGCCGCGTCGCGACGTTCTCTTATTTTCCGATGATGAGAATCGGCTTCGTTTCTTTTCCCGTGAGCGTTCCGATGCGCCGCCGGTGGCATCGATATGTCGGAGACGTCCTTTGAGATGTCTACCTTTTGTTTGAAACTATATAATATCTTGAAATATCAAAAGGATCGCGAGATTCAATTTTGCACTAAATTCTGATGACGAAGGGCCACGAAAGAGAAAGAGAGAGAAAGAGAAAGAGAGACAGTTACTCGAGACGAGTAATAACGCACATTGTGCGCCAAGATCCACTCAAACGTAAATTCATTTCGTATTTTGAACTTAAAATTCCAAACGTTGATGAAATTTGTCTTCCGTGAAGCGATGAATGCAATGTAGTGCTAATATCGGTTATAAGTTAACTCCCGTGCTGTAATTGCGAGAACGCGACGTTACACAAACGGACATTACACGGTGACAAAGTTATTGAATCGTCGAAGGAACCGCAACGATGTATATCTATTTATTTTGCGTGCCCGACGGTGACGGGGTTTGCCAGGAGAATATTGCATTTCCAGTCTCCGCAAGCCATCTCTCTTCATTTGTCTCCTTCCGACGTCGACTTCACCCCCGGATTCTATAATCCGCTTACGGCATGGACTCATTACACAGCTCACATTATTAATACCGCGTATAACGTATTCTTATTAGTTATTCTCGGAAGTATAAAGTCAGCTCTCCTTATCCGCATAGCTGACACTGTCTGCTTGCACTGTGAAACTCCGTTAGAATTTGTTACCGTTCCTCCATTACATTCTCTATAGTGATGTAACTCTCCCTTCTCTCTATCATTTAATATCATGACACTGCTGTTGATAAATATCTTTATATTATTGAAATCGCAAATAGGACTTTTATGAATTTTTTTTAACACATGCATGTAGACGAATACTTATAAAAACTTGTATAATTCATCAATATACTTGTCGTTTTAAATTACACAGCTTACGCATTATTTAATTAGAAATAATTGCTCGGGGTAATCGCGTGAAGGGAATTATCTGCTGTCTAAAGTAATAATTCGTCGTACGTAAAATGCAATTTCGGCAAATAAAACTTAGTTGCTCGTTTGTGTTTTATTGTTAGTAAGGATTACGCACAGGAGCGCTGGGTATGCATGTCATCTGGCGTTAGAATTCAGGATTAGGGTTTCAGGCATAGATTAGGATGCGTCGTGTTCACATGCCGGCGCGCTTCTTAGACACGGCGATGGCAAATAAGGCAGTCGGATTCTAATTGCCAGTCATAAATCAGGGACAACACCTGCACGATTCCGAAATGTTTATGGGGGCGGTGCTGTTACATCCTTCATTAGAAGGACGAACGGATGAAATGACGAACTGATTCAAGTTTAACCGACGCGCTGTGACATTAGTATTACTAATTACGTTTGGCAATCAGTGGCACGTGTCATCTTGACAATTTTATATGATTGTTGTATCTAAGAATATTTCATTTCGTTATGTCATAAATCTTTGTAATACGTCAGGGAAATGGAAATGTATTAAGGTATTTTCTTCTTTTTTTTAAATGAAAACATTACACGGAAGGTTTTGGTGAAACAAAATTTGATTAGATACATATTTAGAGATCGTTGTATTATTTTCGTTTGTATTATCAAAATAATTATGAAGGATGTTCAGGCATCATGAGCAGTGTTGCAAAAAATTTTAACATTCCAGCCTCTAGTTCTGCATATTTTGCGTTTTACAATTTTGATGGTCTAACAAAATTATTCTTAATTCACACACACAGCTAAACTTTTAGATATTTAGATTTAGATAGCAAAATCCTTCTTTTCGTGTATCTAATGAAAGGTAGACGAACATAACAGTAATAAGATATAAACAAATAAATATGCAGTTTCCAATCTCATTGTAATTCTATGAATAATACATACATATACATTTAATTATAAAAATATTTTTTACATGATATAATTGAAAAGGAAGCATTAATTAATAAAAGGGAATCTAGATCTCTTCTTATCTATTATCCGTCTCGAAATGAAGGGGTAAGGCGAATGTTGTGCCGTATAATGTAACTCACGCGATGAACAAGGAGGGATTCAGACAATCTCTTTGCCGGCATTTTCCTGCCGAGCTCCGAATTAGTGTGGAATTAGTACCAGAGACACGACGAGAGATAGAGATTAGCGGATATGCAAATTAGGCATCTTCTTCGCTACGCTATTTGTCATTTTTGTCGAGCAGTTTACTTGAAAGGCCAGTTATTTTATAATGCAAGTAAGAATAATGTAGAGAATTTAAAAATTAGTAATTTATTTGCGGTTCTCAAAATTATTAAAGACTCAAATGTATTTTTGATACAATTTGTATATGATTCTGTTCTAATTATTATATATAGATATAAGCATATTTAATATATATTTAGTATGAATATATTTATTTTTTCAAATTTTGGATAATAATTACAATGGAAAAATAATAATTTTATACTTATATGTTATTGCAATTTTTTATATTTTTAATATTTAAAAGAATACATATTGTATAAATAAAATTATGATATTATAAATTAAATAACTAAAATATCTTTTAAATTATATAAAAAATTTATTCAGAAATATTTAAAGTTTTCCATTAGTCATTTATAATTTTTGTCATAATTTATCCATAGTCTTTTTTTCAATTCTTCTAACCAGAACGACCCATTGCGCGATTTGACTCAAAGTAAGTTTTAAAGCAGTGGATTAGTAGTAATCTTTTTTCAAGATAGTACCGACTTTTATGAGTGTGGGATTGTATCAAGTGCGTTTTGCGATGCACAAAGCCGCGACCTCCAGGGAGTGGCAATCGACTCTCTTTGAGGAGTACCGGGAAAAGTAAAGGGGGACAAGAGCGGGTCCGACAAAAATAAGAATAGTAAATAATATATTCGAGTAATAGGGGCTGCGCCGCGTTTTGCGTGCACAACTCACCCTGTAGAACGGCGCGCGTCTTATGGGGATGAAGAGGGAGGCGCGAAAATGAACGTAATGAAAAACTGGGGCTGCTTAAATAAAATAAAGCTTGTCGGCATATTATTGGTGAGAGGCCCGTACTTTATCTTCCACCCTGTTACCACCATTTTTTCGTTTATTCTTCGTGAAGTCGGCGTCGGCACTCACTTTACTGATAATCTTAGATATGTGATGCATAACAAAGAAAGATATGTATGCTTTAGAGATTACTATTATTAGAAATATTATATTACTATTATTAGAAATATTATATAACATTGTAATCAAAACTACAGCTCCAATTATAATTTTTGATTGAATCAAGATTATATATATATAAAATCTTGATTCAATTAAAAATTATAATTGGACCTGTAGTTTTGATTATATATATATATATATATATATATATATATATATATATATATATGTATGTATGTATATACATATACAATGTAGAGATAATAAAAAAAATTTGATACAATTTTATTTTATTATCGATATTTCTATTCTTTAATTATTAACAGCAGAAATTTTTTTATACAAACAGAGATAAAGAGAGAGATTAAAGATTAATTAATAATGCTAATAATGTAATGTATATTAAAAGATATAAAAATTATGATAATTCTTTAAACCGATTAATCTTTGTTTCGTAAAATATTTTTCCAATCTATTATTATTTATTATGCTTTATGCAATGTGATACGTTCTTACATCTTGCGACAGAGACATAATTTTTCTTAATTGAAACGATTTGTCAGCATTTTTAAACAAAAGCAGAGATGACAGTAACTGATAATGCCGCTAGTGAGGATTGTTAAAAGTAATTATAGATAGCAAACATGTACAATTTTCAACTTATTATTGATTATAAGTTTGCAGGATATCAGACATTACGTAGCAAGCCTATGTACAGGCTTGACTTATCGGTTTTCCTCCGTGCATAAATCTCATTCGATTCCACCGTGTTGCATAGCTTGTTTCCATTCTTGCACACTACGGCTGCTATCGCGCGAAGATCGGAAGGGTGAGCCTGAATGTTCCACCCCGAAGGCTTCGCCGATCGATCGTGATTCCTATCCAAGGTCATCCGAGTTTTCCGGCCATGGACATTGCGTCGAATGACCCGTTTTGATAGGCCACGGGGATTCGGAAGGAAATCCCTACCAGTCGAAGCGAAACTTTTTTTTACCAATAATCTTGCATCTCTCCCACGACTTTTTATCCTCTTCTGCGCTGCCTTCCTGTCTTCCTCTTTCCTTGCATCGTATCCTGAAAACACCACCGTTCATCACGGTGAAATGGGGCGTACTTAAGACGCTTTCGCACGCAGCTTTTTCTTTACACTTGCAGCTTCTATCAAATTTGTATCTTTTTTTCTTTTTGTGATAACATATTGGTATTTCTTAAAGGAAATAGGAAATATTTTTAAATTAAGTACTATCGAAGGAAATCTCTTGATGACGATAATGCGATGATCGAGGTGGAATGAAAAAGATTCAGGAAATTCAAGGTTATGCATTCCCTTAAGAGTTGGGTAGTCCGCGAAGAGGGTGGGAAAGACCGAAATGGCAACGAGCAACGGGGACCAAAAGTGGGAGTCGCTCGGTGGCAAGATTACGGCGAAGTTGCGCTCATTTAAATAATGCGCACAATAAAGTATGCAATGGCGAGGGCGGAGGTTGGGTTGGGTTCCGTTAGTTCTCGGTGTGGAGTGGCGGAGTAGGGGATGGCGCTCCCGGGTGCAGTCACGTACCTTGAAGAAGAGGCGAAACAGCTAAACGCACGCACACGCATGAGCGCACTTTTAACCGCAAAGATAATTTACGAGCTACAATTTTAGAAATTTGATGTTTAGTATCTCACTATTTTATTTATTTAATTATTGTTAATTATTTCTTTCAAATAATTAGCATATAGTTAATATAACAAACGGAGACATATCGTATTATATTGAATAGTTTGTCTTACTAACGTGATCATTTCTGTAAGACGTAGTGTCGTTCACGATGAACCTTTTAAAGCTGTTTCTCCATCGCCGGAAGCTACAAATTTGTGCGTCCCTTTAACGCGCGGCGTTGTCCGGCGCGGAAAGAAGCAGTCAAACGGCGAAGAAGCGGTCGAAGGATATGCGAGGGTTTGGCGGAGCTTTTCTCCCTAAGGGTCGCTCGCTTCGAGGGGAGGGCGGGGGGAAGTAGAGAAGAGGCTGGCCGACCGTGTTTTTGCGAGCTGTTTCTGCTGACCAGTGCGGCTTTTCCTGTGCGGTCATCTCTCGTCGCCTCCCAAAGCTTGTAGAGTCGCTTATTGCCTCGAAGCTCCTGTTAACCGCCCTCTTTAGCTTCCTGTCCCGTCAGTCCTCCGTATCCTACCTCCTTCGCTTCTTACGCGTCAATCCGTGGGACAGATTATAGCCGGATTTTGGACGACCCTTTGCTAATTCGTATCAAACCTGTTTTAATGCTGCTGATGTCATTGCGTGACTCTTAGTTTTAACTACTAAGTGTAGATCACCGAGATTTTGTTTCTTTTTACGAAGGTTTTCCTTTTTGAAACAAAGAATCTTTCGTTTTAGGGTACTTAAAGTCTGAGGACAATTCAATCAACTTTTTCTGTTGCATACATTAATCATAGCGCTATTTCATATTCTTTTATACATTTTTTATTTCTTTATACAAGAAACTTGTATAAATGAAGAAATAAAAAATGTATAAAAGATTATGAAATTTATCAATAAAGTAGCAGATTGATGAGTAATTTTGCACATTTGCATTGTCCTCTCTCCCAACTCTCTTTAAGGTAGCAAGGTAATTAATGAGTAATAAATGGGGATTTATAAATGAAGCCGCGTATTATTTCCAATAAACAGCGAGTGTTGGCGATGTTTTATTTCCATTTGGCTGGCGGTAGTCCGTTTGGCGGAGCGTTACTTTAACGTTTTACATCGTCGGGCTTGCTTTGATACGGAGCGGAGAGAAACAAGTAAATTGCGCAAGTGAAAATTCCAGCTCTGCGAGAACGTAATCAGTACGGCACACTTCGCGCGCGCTTGTTTCAGGTGGAGGGAATACAATGTCCCGGGGCGATCACTTTGTGAAGATTCGAGGCAGCGTAGATCTCTCTCTCCTTTATCACCCCCGCGATACCCCGTCACCGCACCCACCCTCAGCGGACTCTCCTCTGTTCGGCCGGTTGATTTTAACACGTAATAAGATTCGCGGACGGTAATGTTACATGTTTGTACTCGGCTTGTTATCGTAACGTAAAATTACACAACACCGCCGCCGCCGCTGTGCCGTCGCCTCCTCCATTAAAGGGTGCAAAACATTTATAAGTATCCAGCGGTGCCGCGGGCAACGTGGAGTGAAATAAAGTCTGCTCTTTTCTGTGAAACAAAGCGGTTTTTATGAGGCGCGAGACACCGCGAGTTGCGGTCCAAGGTATAAATACGAGATGGCAATTGACGTTTAACCTCTTGCTTTGGAATTTAATCGGCACTCTCGCGTATCTAATTTGCCATTTTAAATATGCAACCTGATAAAGGCGCGGAAGATAATCATAAATCGTCTCCTATACGACGGAACTTCTATGTATTAATTTTATATAATATTGTACACTTTTTAATTATTTGAAAAATAATTTAATTTTGATATAAGGTTGTGAAATATTGTTTTCTTCGTATTGTACATCAAAGTTTTTATCTAAAGTTTTTATTTCTTAACAAAATAATAAATTTAATAACTACATGTTACCATATATGAAATTTGCAAATAAAATAGAATGAAAGAAATCACATTTACGGAGAAGTTTGAGGAAATCGTTTGGTTTAAAGATGCCTCTCTTGCTCAGCATAATCGTTCTGCAGCTATGAAAAAAGATAACGGTAGCTTTGATGAAATTAATGGACTAATATAGCGTTTACTTTGGACCGGTATTTTTGAACATGCAACCTTGAGCGTGCGCGCAATATGTAAAGTTATGTCACGTAATTGAAATTGTCGGTACTGTAGACTAGTGTAAGGGTATTTCCGGGATAAACGCCAAGAGAGCGGCACAACTGTCGCATAGTTTTGCATCCCTCCGGTCGGACAATTAAGCGAATTACATGTAACAGCTGAACATTAACTCGTAATGTGACCCTTCATTTACTCGACCGTTAGCCACACCTACTACCCCTCAAGGGTGAGTACTTATCATCCCTCCGTCCCTTCGATCTCTCATACTAATCGAGGTACGGATTTAGTTTGAGAAATAGCCACCTGAACTACGCAATCATCCGTTGCCGCGACTTAAGCACAATTAATGTGTGTTAGTGAATACTTGATTATTTATCATTTACATTTAGATTAAAGTTAGAACTAATTTTCAAGTAAATCGATTTTACAGAACTAAATTAGTTACAGCTTTTTATGGTTTGTTTAATTTATGCAAGATGTATTGGTTACGCGGAATTATAGATTTTGTTTTTATTTTCGAATTGAAAAAAAAAACATCTCAATTTTTCGCTCCTAAAAACTTCTCACATAGAAATGTCACAAAGGGCATAAACAGTATTAACACTCAATGAACACACTGTGGGGTCGTGTTATCGGCTATTCCCTCCAAGTTCAAATTACTGCCGGCATTTGCCTTATCTCCGTCCCTAGTAAGCCGGCAAAGAATAACTACCGAAGATATCGGCTCTGCATATGTATCAGCTCTACTGAAAGTAGATAAAGAAGTAAAACAAAATGCTGTGAAAACGCTAAACTTTATACTACATTGCTATCATTTGAGAATTATCATCTACAATGATATCTTTATAATGTGTTTTTGATTATCTTAAATTATTGGACATCATATGCAATGATAATAAATTTAGAAAAAATATTATTTAAGAATTTACGAACATTAAGAAAATTTGACGAAAGAAAGATACATTATTACAAAGATTTATTTAGATAAAAGTATATTAAATTTTCTATTAAATTTTATACGCAGTGTAAAATAATTTTGCGTAACAGATAATTTTATTCTCGAACTCAGTTTGACGGGGTTGCACAAAGAAATTTCTCTCGATGTTTGAAGAGCATCCACACACAAGTGTATAAAACAGATAGCGAAATATGTTGCACGGAGCGAATGGAAAGTCGAACCGCGACTGGCAGACAAAAACGGTTCTCTGTCGAATTTCCGGGGTGATGCGTTCCCGGTGATGCGGACCGTCTGGATGGTGGCACGTCTTCGAATACCGCGGGAAAAGAAGGAAGCTGGGAAATCGAGACAGCTGGCACTCGAGACAGAACGTCGAGAGTGTGCTGCCGCGCGAACGGGAAGTTTTTAGTTGCGAAATATTTGTAAATATTCCTCTTTGTGGAGAGTCCGAGGGACTGGGGAGAAGTCGAAGGGGTTTCTCCATATAGACCGAGTCAAGGGTGGAAAGAATAAAAGCTTTCTGCTCTGTACGTTTGACGGTCAAACGGATTCTGTATTTGGCAAGAGCCTGTGTCGGTCCGACTGCCCTTCAAAGAAATGCCACGTATTTCGCGTGGTGCGTTTCCTATGATTAATGCCGGCATGTAATGGATTGTTTGCCCTCAAAATATACCATCCTTTGACGATCTCCTGGATAGATCTGATGATGATGTTTACGATGTTTATAGGATATTCCGCTAGATCAAGGAGACTTGCCATATATTACGCGTGAATAGATTTATCTAGTTAATTTCACCGCACATTCTTTTCCGTGAAGCAATATTTTATTTTGAGAATAAAATTGGAATGTTTATTTCTAAGGTAGCACTCGGTTATCTAAATAATTAAAATGCTAAAATTTTAATTGAGTTTTATTGTAAGTTAACAGATGTTCTAAATTATAAAAGCTGTGTTTTGGTGTCTGAGATAATTTTAACAAATACAATTAAGACAAGCCATAAAAAAATATATTATTTAATGAAATGATAATCAAATATTTATAAAGTAATACAAAATATAACATTATTTGGCTTTTAGCAACTTGGTTACGTAACTTTCTAATGAAGCCGCGTATTTTACACATGGTTTTTTGGTCTTGTTATCACTAATTATAATGTTATCATTTATGTATGAATAAGCTACTATTAAGCATATTCCTCGCGGTCAGTTGGGAAAAAGCTTGCCTCGGAAACGCGTGGTAAGCAAACGTGTAAGTAATTAAGTGGATCCAGGTGTTTCCGCGGAAAGGACGTAAAATTAATGGGAGTCGGTAACGATAGATATTCTCCGGGGCAGATCTCTTGGCCCGCCGCGTGTTGGATCGTCGAATCACGCGAGAGGCATCCACGATTGGTAAACAAGCGAGGGTAGTTAGAGCAACGGTTAAACTGATGACCTGTAGGCCTGTGGGGATGTTTAGGTGGGGTTGTTTACGGCTACTTTCTCTCTACGGTCAATAAGGTCCAATCACCCCATGAGACCAGACGGTGTCTTTCCGCTCGGTCTTTCTTATTCGCTGACGATGCGACCATTGACCAATGCCATCGTATTTGCCAAATATAAAAATGTATCTTTAACCCCCGCTTATGACAATACATTCGCTGGACGGTTTACCGATACATCGACCGGTATAAATTTCATGTGCAAAATTTCTTAACAAATTATTGGAGAAAAGCTTTATAACTATGTCTTATATCCTTATAATCTTCTTCTAAAGAAATACGTTATACTTTTGTACTTGTTTAAGTATAATTATGTATATATAGAACTACTAAATTAATTAAATTATAATTAATTGCGGTGCTTAATTTAACTTTATAAAATAGCTTTGCAATTATGTTCTCTCTACGTAGACTTTATGGTAAGAGTAAAATAAATATGACTCGCGATAATACTGTCGCGGATACGTCTCCTGTAAAAAAAACAAAGGGGGTGAATAGAGGGAGGTGGTAGGCAGACTTGGGGATGACGCGAAGATAGAGCATTTGCATGTGCCGATTGGTCACGTGGAAGTTTTGCTCGCTTCATTGCGTTTTTCTTTCAGCTGGATTTTTCGCATGATTTTTTTTTACACACATCAAGATATTCTTGGCTACATAAATTCTCATATATACCTTTCTTTCAATATTGCGTTGATTCTTTAGATTTTTTAATATAAAAATGTCTTGTAAGCAATAGAAAGATGGTGTGTTTTATGAATTTGATAAATTGAATAATTAAAAAAAAATTAGAATGTACAAAGTTGTAGTCCTTAACTTTACAGTCAATGCGATTGATTTGGTAGTTAATAAAATATGCGTCATATTTATGAACACTGAGTTATATAATGTGATTATAATTAAAAAAAAAATCTCGTCTGTTTTAGCGCGACTAATAATAAATCGACATAAGTTTTACTTAGGGCGACTTAACAAATATAGATTAAAAGTTGTTCGGATAGCACCGAGGGTGTTGTTACGAGGGTGCGACAAAGAGGAGAGACGGGAATAACGAAGGATGAGGGGAGATGCGTCGAACTCTCTTGGCGTGGAAACGGGTTGGTTTTCGAGATTGGCGGCTGCAGAGCGGCGCCCTATACACGTACCGATGGAATTGTGTTTGTATTTTAATGAGGGGGCTATGCTAATCCCTCTCGCGGCATGCAGCCGTTTCAGCCCTCCTCTCTCTCTCTCCGGCGACGAAGGAGAGCCCGTTTTTCCATTTCGCGGCTGCCGCAAACGGCTCACGGCGCTGAACCGAGGCTGAATCGCGGAGCTTCTCTACGCGGTTCGTGACCGTCGAATAAATTCGCACTTCACTTGTGTATTTGCAAATTTTAAAGGGGACCGGCGGGCCTTACAACGCCCGATTGTTTTAATATCGTTTCGCTGCCGCGTGCACAGAGGGGAGTTACGCGAAAGAATTAGAGAATAAACGGCAGGCGGGATATTCGTTGATATTCGTTTCTTCAAAATATGATACGTGAAAATTTTCTTGCGAGCAATACAGAAAAGTAATCGATTTTGTGAGTTTGATAAATTATAAATGATTTACAACAAGAATACAACTAGAATACACAAAAGAATATATATTATAATGTTATATCTGTAGTCAAAATGCATTGATATAATAATTAGTAAAATTAAATAGAAATGTGTTTAGTTCGATGAATATTATTTTTTAGCTACGCGTTTGCTTTTTCAAATTAAAATTAAAAATTCTTAGGCTGATGCTATTCATATCCTCGTCAAAGCATCCAATTCTAACACCCTTTTCTGACCTACTGCCATAATTTCAGTAATCGATAGAGTCCATACGCGCCTATGTATGTACGTTCGTTTTCACCCCTGGACAGTCAGTTCACCCCTTGTTAGAGGGTCGTTAGTCTTTAAAGAGGACTTATTGGGCTTTAAGTTCAAATACCATTTGTGTTTTTTTTTTGTTTCACGGAGCATATTGATATTTTTAGTACTTTTAAATTATGTAATTAATAAATACGTGAAAAACGTATCAAAAAATTAAATGACATCGATATGTGATATTTATATATTAAAAAATAATATTTTAGAAATACCAAGACGAATTATTTTAACAAAATATTATTTTAAATACAATTTTCTTCCATCAAAAATATATTTGCATGTGCTGTAAAAATAAATTAAATTACATTTGTTTAAAAAATCTTTGAAATTCCGCATTTTACAATGAGAACATATTAATGTATCAAGTAAAGTGAGACTACATTGTGCAAAACTTGATTAAGGAATTGCAAAAATTATTTTTATTATTTGGCCGTCATGCATAAGTTTTTATTCTCGCTCATGTTTGGACATGGCTGGATGTGAAGCGGAAGGCAACAAAACGTAGAAGCAAAGTCCATCGCATGGTAGTAGAGTAGCTATTACACGAAGACCGAGAGCTTTTTTCCGAGGGAGTGAACTTGGGAAAGTACAAAACTTCCCGGTACACATGAAGTTAGACCAGGGGTCAATCTAATCGAGTCGATGTACTTACAGATCACTAGCTGACCAATGGGAAGTTATTTCCTCACATCGAATTCAAATTGTTTCATCGATTTCCAGCAACATAAGCCTTAGTATAATAGCATTCTGCATCATCTTATATAATTTTAGTAATTTTGTCAATAATGTCGATTATGTACACATCACGCGCGCACATTTTCTTTTAACCGATAAAAGTGAAACAATTTACTTTCACTAGAACTTGAATTAATTTTATTCCACTAAATATTTAGGAGAGAATTGCTAAATGCATACCGGTTTACTTAAATCGTATCTCATCAATATTTTATATTTGTCACAAAAATACGGAATAAATGGGATATGAAATAGAAAAGAATTTAACAAGCTACATTTCTTGTTTTGTGCGTGTTAACAATAGGTATAACTAATATTAATTTTCGATCAATTTATGTAACTGATAATAATGTAATCATGTAATTTTATGTAAAATTTTTACAAAAGAAGATTTATTGTAATAATAGATATTTAAAATATTAAGCTACAATTTCCAACGTTCATTTGGAACAATATCGTACAATTCAGTAAATGGAAAATATGAAACAATGCTTAAGTGTGGTATGCATTTGCAATCTCCAATATGTAAACATTTGTTAATGTAGACTCTATGGGTTCGTAAATTTTAAATAATTATTTTTTTATGAAATGTGAAATAAGCAAAACTTTTAAGAAGAATAGTTGACTGTATGTAAATTTATGAAAGAATTACATAAGTGTTGTTTAAGTTATGTGAAAGTGTATGAAATACATAAAAATAAAATTAATTCTATGCTACTTATTGTATACATTAGAATGTGTTGCTCTATGTGAGAGCGACGGACTAGTAAGTGACAGATCGCGAATTTGATTGCATACATACAGATTTTTAAATTCGTAAACAGGAGAAACAGAAACTTTTTAGAACTAAGTAATATGTATAGAGAGATTGCTACACAATCTCATTATTATAATACTATTGTATACATTGTGTACTAAATATTTCTCAAGTCATAATGAGATTAATAAGTATCTAATAATAGCATAAGTTATTCTGCAAGCAGATCTATCTTGAGAAATAATTACTTATGTAAGAAGTATCAAGATTTAATCGCAGATATTCTCGATAAAAAATTATATGAAGATTAATTACTGAAAGAGACTATTTTATAAAAATAACACAATGATATAATTTAATAAAATTTGCAATGTAGGTTAAAATGTTTGGCATTTGCGTAATTCCATTTACTTAATTATTATTTAACAATTTAGCATCTGTACGTTACAATTTATTTATTATTGCATTTTCTCTCTTTTATTTTGTATAATTTGTTGTCTATACTCACTTCTAGAGATGCTAATAAATATATTTGCATTCTCAATATTAAAGTTAATAAATACACAATATTCTCAATATGTTGTGAGTATTAAAATGAAAATAAGCATGATATCGCAATACAAGACTAAAATACTGCTTTGCAATTAAACATAACAATTTTTGAAATAAATCCAAATCAAACAAATATTGCATTCACTATGAAGTTACAATATTTTCATGTACGTGCACCCTCGATCAGTTGCCAACAGCAAGCGAAACAAAAATGTCGAAGCCGCTAATCTTTCTCGCGGCTATAGGGGCAACATTTAATCGGCACCTGGTTGACACAGCGCAGGTCGTTTCGTTTCTGGTCTTCCGCAAATATCGCGTTTCCGTCGGTACGATGTGTACGAGAGTGTAGGCCTGCTTGAAATTTTCCATGTTCTCCTCCCAGCGGCCTTCCTCCCCGAACATTCCTATTCGCAGTCCAGGTTTCGCGTTGGAATCGAAAACGGGCCAGGCGGCGCCCGGCAGACGGTTTAAACAATCGTCGAAGGGAAAACGAGTTAGAAGGAAAAAAAAAGTGACGTTGGGGGTGATCCCGCCTCTCGGCCGCTTCGCTCCGTGAGTCCGTGATACATCGAGATATCGCCGAGTCGTTGTTGACCGAAGTTTCGATGATCCCGGCTGGAGAAAGATTCAACTCGTGCCCGGACGATTATGTGAGGCAGGGAGGGGGAGAAGGGTGGACGGCGCCGATCCGAGCAGACACGAGGGTGAATCGTGAACTGGCCTGGCTATCGATGTATTTTCAATACCGAGACAAAGCGATATAATCCGCGTTTAATTGGAAAACTTCACCTCGGTCGGCTTCCCTCGCCGATACAAATCGTGGGAGTGAGATATCGCGGATATCACCCCTTTCCTCCCTCGCCGCCAAGGCCGCCGCGCCGCGAATTTGTTTTCGTTGGCGGCAATGTTCGATGATTCGAGCGGTCGCGTTGTTTACGTATGGAATAATGAAAAGCATTGATCGCCATTATTTTGTTTACCCCGCTAAATGATATACCGAATAAAACATGGTCATATCATGAATACGTCTGTGACCAGTGCAAATTAAAGATTGGCGCTATTATGTTGACGATTTCATAATTTTGTGACGTTATTTACGTTCTCCATATGTGACGCTAATTATTGATTCGTTATTTAAAGTAAAATTTGTTATTGCATAAATTTTATAATACATATGTTTGTATTTGAAGTTTTATGGATGTAATTCTTTACTGACTAAGCTAATCTTTAAATTAAATTTATTTGTTACAGATTGGCTAGGCTTTTTCCTCTTGGGTCGTCCTGTATGTCCTGTACGATATCCTGTAAGTCATTATTTTGTTTTAAGTCATTACAACTTGTCATTTATCTTTAAACTTGTCTCGGAAGTGTAAAAAGAAAAAAAAAATTTAGGAAATCAAGGGTGTCTAACGAGTGGCTGAAGTTAGTTATCTCGAGGGATATTTTACGAGAATCTTTGCCATACTCGTCACCTTGTGTATACTACATCAGTATTTCCCTTTTTTTTTAACTACGATGTCTTGAAGAGTCTTGCCTAAGATGGGGTTAAATTTGAAAAGTTTTTAAACGTGCCTTGTCTCTTGCTTCATCGCCCCCCCCCGAGGAAACTTACGAAACGAGCGAATTCCTGTTTGCCCGTCAGTCATGTCGTTTCCATAACTTTCGGGAGATGATTAACCTGATGTGACGTTGGAAAATAACATTGGGGACATCTTGTTCGCGGCACAGAGAATGATATTCTCACGAAACACTGTCCTTAATTTCATATAACTTTGTCTTCGACTATGTATTAATCCTTTGCGTAATATATTTTGCTGTCTTAAACTTTTTATATTTAATGCCACAAAATTATATATATATATTTTTTTATTTAAAAATATAAATTTAAAACTTGATATGTTTTTAAAGGAAGCGTTTGATGAATTATTTTTTTACATGATTCTCTTATGACTCTTTGTATTGCGAGAATTGATTTTAATATCTTTACACACAGCGCGAACCTTCACATTATATATATTTGATATATTTTTATGGAGGAAATGTCGGTTATGAAATTTGTTACATTTCGATCATGACATTACGCGCACGTAGTTTTTAAGGTCAAATTACTTCGCGTGCTTTATGAGTAAAACTTGTTTAACTTGTAACTCCTTCATTGGCCCATAAAGTTTTGGTGACTCTCCTATATCACAAAATACGTCTTGTTAAAGGAGAGCTTAATGTGTCTTGCAAAGAAAACTTTCGAGTAGAATATGAAAATAATGTGAATAAAAGTATCGCAGCAAGAATCTCATTAATTACGATTAACATTTTTTAAAAGAGATAATGCAAATGGCTTCTTGAAGTCACGTGACATTTTTTTTTGTTTCTTTACGAATGGGTAACTAATTATTTGATAACATTAAAACTCATTAAAAAAAATTTGTTGCCAAAGGAAAGTGCATAGGAAATTAATCAAAACGATTATGTGCAGTTTTGTACAATTCAGTACGGTCATAATTCAGACGAACACGTAATTGAATAAGAAAAGTCACCTACGGGATTGCAAAACCAATTTAATTACCTCATTTCCTGGGTACGATGAAGATACTGATAAGTACCGATGGAACATTAAGAACTTAAACGAGCTCCAGGCGTATTTTCTCAACCGATAGAAATGCCATTAGCTTGGTTTAATTTTTTTTCTACTCCGCGCCACGTTGTTCCGTGTATTTCGGGACACGAGAACACCTAATTCCTTGGGAATCGTCAGTTATATATGTACGGGGGGTATATTGACGGCGATTGGAACGACGAGGTTCGCGATGGATCCAGCCCGCGGATTTTTTTATCTCTGCCAGATAATCACAATTGGTTCGAGCGGCCGCAAGGCCGGAAAACATTCTCGATATTTGCAGATTGCAATGAGACATGCGAGGGCCAGCGTTTTTTTGCCCTCTTTCGCGCCTGGTTTAGACGAGATACACCCTCGCCCGATAATGGCTCACCTCTCCCCTCAGTCGTTTCTTTTACTCCCTTCCGCGAAGCTACCTTACACTCGCACCGAAACCCTTCAAAGATTCCCCATACCCATCACAAACCACGTCGGCCGCTCAATTTACTTTTACTTCTTTTTCCCTCCATCCTTTCTTTTATCTATCTCATCCCTTCGTGTTCAGCTCAGAGTACAGGTGTCAATTTAATTTTATGCACCTGTTTAAAATCTTGGAGATGAATTTATAATTTATATTAGAAATTTGCACAACAAATAATAGTCTTTAATTAATTTTAAACTGTATTTAAACATTATTTATATGATATTTATTACTTAGTATATTGCTGACTTTATTGTTTTATATTATAAACATAATGAGCGTTTTAGAATCTAGAAATTACCTGTGAACATTTATTTAAACAAAAATTATTTATAGTGCATAAAGATAAAAAAACAAGATATGTGCAGAAATTTCTCTGAGTGTTTATAATTATTATTTTATTTTTGTTGTCAAATGTTAAACAAGAATATCATGATATATGTAGACACTTAGAAAGAATTTTTGAACATTTGTTTTTTTTATTTCTCTCTCTCTCTCTCTCTCTCTCTCTCTCTCTCTCTCTCTCTCTTTCTCTCTCAGTTTTCATAACTGAAAATCATAATCTTTATTTGATGTATATTTATACGCGCATTGCTTTGGTAAAAGCATTTCTACTCTCGGTAATTTGTCATTATCTTTTGAGAGATGTGATGATTAATTAAAAATTTGATATATTAATTCTGAGTGAATTTGAACCTGGACCTTTGATTCAGAAAGCAAACGCGCAACTTTTACGCTACGTCACAAATACTTATATATATATTCTGAATAATTTTTGTTTAAATAAATATGTTTACTTTTTTCTTTCACAGTTTATTATGTTAAAAGTATATGAATGCAAATTTATAAAGAAAAATCGTCGTTATTAACGTAGTACTATTGGCGATTCCTCTACACACATCTATAAATAATGATTTGTTGGTACAATATAATTAATTTGGTTTAGAGTATCACATTTGTCTCGGATGAAACTGTTTCAACAGCTCACAATAAATGTACCTAATAAAAATTAAATACAATCTATACGCATTAGGAAATTCTTGCTTCGGTCAAGCAGCAGAATTTAAAGTGCTCGAAAATCACCTTAGGATTGTGCGGTATCTTTAAAGTGGCGACAATTTACCATCGCGAAAACAAATTTCTCATTGCCGCCGACTTTTTCTCTGATAAACGGCGCTACAACGAGCTAGCAATTAAGAACGTAAGAAGAGGTCTGTCGTAAACCAAACGACGGAAACGCGTAATGGAACAAAAGTCGTTCTGACGAATCCCTCACGCCGCACCCTCGGTGGATTCACTATCGTCATTATGGTATCGCCCGTGTCCGTTGCTAAAGAAGAACAATTAAAATATGACAATTGTTAGATTTAATTATCGGGTACAAAAGGGCAGTGTGGACGAACCCCGGCTCCGATAAGAATGCTGCGCGCAGCTGAAAACTTGAAAGACATTTAAAAGCGCGACTAAAAGGGGTGGGCTGTCTCACGCTTGATTTCTCCGTCATCTGGCAGAGTCCCGTCTGACAAGTTATTATTAAGTACAGGACATAACAATCAAAGGAAGAATCTTCCGAATCATTTATAATGGGCGTTATGGCAATAACAATTATCTCAGGGACTCGATTCTTTATTCAGGGGACGGATGATACTTTTTGAAATGCCGATTCGTTTTAATTACATAATCGCAACAGTGTACGGAAAGTTTGATCTTTATAAATATACAACGTAATATTTGTTGTTCAAATAGTTTTACAATATTTATTTGCTTATTTATAATGAAATGTTATTTTAATATAAATCTGAAAATTATTAATGCTAATTTGCAAAATTACGTGATTAAATTTTCAATATAACTTTATTTTATTAAATTTTAATATTATATTTATTTTTTATTAAATGTGAATATATCTTGTTCGCGCAGTATAAGAAATTATTAATATTACCAGAATGAAAGAAAAGTATAGACACATAAATAGTGTATAGGTATAACATAGGTATTCATAAGCAAGCAATGTATTTAATATTTGCTTTCTTTGAACTGAATATTCACTTTGATGTATATTTAACATAATTAGTACTTAACATAAGAAATGACTTCTAAGTCGTAATAACATACTAGTAAGCATTACTAAGGAATGCATTTTTAATTATTGCGTATCCAATGGAGTCGAACAGTGATGATAGTGGCTGAAATCTATTTCCGTATGCATAAAGGGCTCGAGTCACCAAGGGCTTTGCCGACCGTGCATGCGACAACTACCCGTTATTGCCTGGTCAACCCTATCTTTTATCCTCCCCCATTGTCTGAGGAGTTTCTTCGATCGCTTTTTACCCGGGCGATAATTGCAGTTCAACGTTTGTACAAATGGTACGTCGAGGCTAGCCCGCTTTTGCCAATTTATATCACTTTAGTATGACATAAACATTGCCTATTTTAAAGCATACGTTACGGTATATATGGCAAAATTATATTTATTCCGTAATTAGTTTATTCTACACAATGTCTGTTAGAAATAGCCACTTCGTTAGTTTGTTTACGTCTCGTAGGATAATTTATTAACAAGTTTAATTAATTGAATCTATTTAATACTTTTATTTCTGCATAAATATATGATATAAGTAGAGCATTAAAATTTTACAGTTATGATAAATTTTTATATAGTTATTATTGCGATTTCAAATTTTTAAAAATGTAAAAACACAATTTATATGATTTAATTAGCAAAATAAAAAGTCACAAAGCTCTTAGCACATAGTAAAAATTAGAGAGGTTTATCTTTGACATATATTAAACTGAGGGTTACTTGTTTAAAGAGTTAAGTCTGTACGAAAGTCGAGAAACATTACTTTCCACAAGAGATTTTCACGATCTCGATTATATCCCGGTGGAAGTATAATTAACTGCCACGAGTCGGGGTGGCGACCCACGGTTGTCTAAATAATTTACGCTGTGTCCTGACTTCCAGTTTTGCGTGTCTCGTATAATACGTTACTACCATAATCTATAATTTCTCATTCTCTCCATTCGTAAAATAATCAACTCGCCGTTCTTCTTGCAATTAACATTTTTGATTGTCTATGTAATTTTCGTAACGACTATCAAACTCCAATATTTCGTTAAATAACTATTTAATTTTATGTGACTGTGATATTGGAAACGGTAATAAACTTGATAGGTTTATTTGTGATAAAATAAAAGAATTCACAAAGGTCTCTCATTTTGTATTTATTTCTGCACTGTTATGCGGATTTTATTGGACAGCGAGATGAAAGAAATTTCGTTCATACTTATTAGCATGAATTTAATTAGCGCGGTTTGGATGTCTGCACCGGCGTGCGCCGACACATTGTATAAATACTATTATTGTTCATAAATATTCATCCACATTTAATATCGGCGGCATCGTGGCGCGTAAGTTTCGCGAAGAAACCGCCGGTAGAGTTCAGTCAAAGTTTTATGAAAATTCTGTCATCTTCCGTTTATGTCGCACCTAATAATCAATTTTTTAAATATAATTAAGTATGCTGTAGTATATTGACAAAGAATAAAGCTATTTTTTTTAATATTATTAATTTCGTAGACAAAAAATTAGCATGTTTAAGGGAGAATGATATCAGAGAATAATATTAATATTTGATTAAGATTTGATTGTAATTTTCAGTTACTATTTGTATTTTTCTCTCTAAATTTCTTAGAGTGAAAATACTGCCACTCCAATTTTTCGAGTGAATTTTCACTCAATTTTGAGTGATTTTTTATTCTTTAAGAGTGAAAATATTGCCACTCCAATTTTTTTCACTCTCAAAGAGTGAAAAATCACTTGAAAAAATGGAGTGGCAGTATTTTCACTCTAAGAAATTTAGAGAGTTAACTTTAAATTTTTCTAAATTATTAAAATATATTTTTACTCGCATCTTTTGTTACTTGTACGAACTTCTGATTCACTTTCGCGCATCTCGCTGATGAAATTCATAAAAATTGCGCACACATTCGTTCTTTTTAAATTACCGAATGAGAATTCCTTCAAACAAAGAAAGTAGGGCTTTCTTCCGTTTTTTCTACTCCTCTCTCTCTCCGTCATGCCATACTCCAGTCCCTGCAGTTGAAATATTTGCTTGAGGTTTCTCCCAATTATAATTAACCTTAATAATATTCATTCCGCAGACACCGAAACGAAGTTGTTCGTCTGCTTGGAAGTCCAAGCTGAGAGATTATATTAATTAATCTATTAAGATGTACATTTTTAGCGAGGCCGCCACCGTCCTGCTACTGTACCTTACGCTTCTTTAATTCTGTTGTTGAGAAGCTCTTTGCTACTTTATCAAAAGTTATGAAAACTGGCAGCTGACGCTCTGTATCTTGTACCCAACCCTCCGATAAACTTCAAATACCATTCCGAAATTAATTGTCGGTTTATTAGCAATCACTATAATTGTGACCCTTTTAAGCTTTCTTTTTAATTAATGATATATAAAAATGTATCTAAATATGCTTAAAATAGATTACAAGTGATTTTCTTAAATTGTCATTACACCCAATTAATTTCTCGATCAGTAATGAATTGAGATAAAATAATAGTACTCGCACAAATTATATATACGTATATCGCTTATTTTCCAATTTGCTATCTATTACATCTATCATATCTTAAATTGATTTTAAAAGATTTTCGCGTCTACTTAACATGTACAATTAATAATCCTCTTTAGAGACGCTCTTCGTTCCATTACTGAAATAATAAGGGTGGGTATATAAAAATGCCATCGTGGACAGCGAGCCTTCTATGGAGATGTTTCGAACAGCGACAGCGGACAGACGCACGGAAAATATTTAATTAAAGTAAAAACCAAAAATCCGCGGCTACTGCCTCGGCCGCACATTGTCGAACGTCGGATGGTCGCGGTGGCCTTCTACCTCTCCGTGGTACGTGTCACATGCCCACTTTATTGGTAAACTCTCGTCAGTTATTTAATTAACACGTCTGATCGATAGGCGTCCGGTAAAATCATATACAGTGAATGCCGAACGGTAATATGTGCGGCTTTCACAACGAGTCAAAATTTTTCTCTTTTTTTTTTCCCATGACACGCAGAACGCAATTGCGTTTAAACATATTCTCTGCCTTGCTACAATAATAATAGCGCTGTTATAACAAATTCTTGATTGATATGAAGTGATATAAAAAATTACTTTAAAGCTAAAAATTGTCTTGCGTAATTGCAAATCGAAGATTTTTATACAGGCGAAAATATGAAGATGAAAATATGAAAATGGACATGAAACAGGAACTGACAATCAAATATTTAATTATTGATATACTTCTTACTCGGGAAATGAATGCTATAATCGTCTTCGGAATAATGTCGTACAATAATTCGTATTTTCCTAATAATCGATAAATCTATTTCGTGATTAACCTCCTATATAACACGATATGAATATAAAATGAATATTTAAATATCATTATATATAATAGTAGTTTGGTAAATTATATTATCATTTTCTGTTATTTCTATAGATTATATTAATATTATGCTTTAATTCTGATTACTAATTAATATACAAATATAAATTTGAAATGAATTATATAAAAAATTATGAAGAATATAATTCGGAGTATTCGCGTTGTATAAATTGTATCGCAAAAATAAATGTTTATCAGAATCTACATATTTGTAGAAAGAATGATATGCGCTATGTTCTCAATATGATGAAGCATGGAAAGCGAAGTTTACGAGACTGTCGATAAGCATGCATTAGCGACGTCGTTTTTATATACGTTTCGTCGCAAAATATACGTCGTCAAAATAAACCGATAAATGCCAGATTCGCGGAAAACGGATGACGAATCCAAGCGTGTAAGCGTTCGAGCGAAATGCAAATTCACCACCGTCTCCGCACTTTTATTTCGCCGTTATAAAAGTTGAAGCGAAGTCTCGTTTTCTTCTTTTTTTTTTTACGGCCAGCCACAATATTTCCGAGGACTTTAGCGTACTCGATTGCAAAGTGGCGAAGCGAGGGGTCGAGCGTTGTAAAGAGATTTACGATGAAAACAGCCAATAAACGACCACGATCGTAATGAAATACCACGAATAATCGACCAGTTACGTCGTCGTGCAAAATTAAGCATCTATTCAGCGAGTCGATGAGAACTCTTCATTTTTATGCTCTAGAATCGTATTTATTCCAGCCGGACCACTAATGTCTTTATTGTACAAAATAAATGCTCTCTTGTCATTATCCAATTAAAAGAAATATAAGTTAAATTTTTTACATTTCCGAGAGCTGTATATATAAGCTGTGTATATAATCTCCTAGAAATCATGAAAATATTATAACGGATTGTGAAAGAACATATCTGTTTTATCTATTATATACTCCGAATAGGCATTTTATATAAAATAAAGTCGCGCCAATACGATGTGGAATGTACTCGTACGAGAAAACTCGCATAAAGCTACAGTTTCCGTCCTTTGTAATTTTCGCCAATTAGCTTGATAAATTGAGAATACACACGCGATCTGAAAAGTTAAACCTAATTAGTAGAAACGTACGCGAACGAACGTATTTGAGACAAAGAATGCTTTTTCCGGCGGACACAAGCGGGCACAAGGTATTTAAGCGCGTTTATTTACCCGCGCGCGGGCTAGTCAATTACGTGCATTGTTCGTAATTGTGAATTTACGACATTATTTCTATCAAACGATTTTAAAATCTGTTTCGGTCATTCTCTTTTCCCGCTCTCTCGGGACTGCGCAAGCATTGTTGCGAAAAATAGTCTAGCGTCCATGACGGACGCCAGTTAAAAGCGACCTAAATACACCAGAATATGTTTAAGAGATGCGCACGTCGGAGTCGTATTCTTCCATTAACACAGAGGGGTAGAAAAGCCGGGGGTAGTAAGCTTTTGTGCCGAATACGAAGGAAGGAGGAAGAGAGAGAGAGAGAGGGGGGGGGGGAACTGAGTGGCTTGTTTACGTAACGCTTTATCGTTAGAGGGTCCGTCGGATTTTCTTGTTGATCCTCCACGGTCTCTCTAATAGCGATTTTGGTTTATTTTGGTTAACAAATTTGGTTAACAAAGTACGCCTTGCCGCGCGTCCGTTCGTTCGTTATCGCCCGTTTTTGTTTCGACTTTTTCCTCGCTGTGAACATATTTGAAAAATTTACGTACGAGGCGACCACAATGCTAAGTGCACATGTATATTTATTGCTTATACAAAAATAAATGACTTTAACATCGTATTATTTGATCATATATAGATTTTAATAATTTTATACATGATTTTTAAAAATTTACTTTTAATTTGCATATTATGTATTCGATCGCCATATAGAAATCTATTTTACAAAATATAATTAAATTTATTGTAATTTAGATTGACATACAATTTAAAATAATAGGAAACGTATTTATTTCTTTTAAGCATTGAAAACGAATAATATATGCCTACATGAATTATATGCAATCTCCGTTAACTCTATGCAGTTTTTATTCAATTCCAAAGTGAACAAAATGCATGGGTTGGTAATATCCCGTCTAGCTATTTTATTTATAATACTTGTCTCGTCGACGAGGAATGAATTGTTTACGAGCATTCTGTTTAATAAAGCAACGTATATTTGCCCAAGGTTGCGGTACACCTCAGTCAAGACTTATTATTCAATATGGTTTAGTACGGTGTAAAATGTAGAAGATACAACTCTCGCTTCGCGTCTCTTGCGCCTTGGAAATGGAATCGTGTCTGTTTGTCTGTTTGTAGTAGCAATTAGCACCAACTCCCCATAGATTGGATCATCCCCGCCGTCGTTCATCTTGACATCAAGCTTCACTGTCGTCGACGCCACCGCCGCAAGATGGCGAATTACAATTACCTAAAATACACAAGCAGCGAGCACCAGAAGAGAACGGTAACGACAAAGGTTATTACCGATAATCGTCACGCTCAATACGTCGATGATTAATCACAAGAGTTACCATTTTGATCTCGTTTGTTAACCTTTGGTTCTCTTCTAAAAAGATATTCGGGTTGTCCCGAGGACGGTGCAAGCGATGGGAGATGTTATCTATCAATTTTAAGCAGCTCTGTAGCTGAAACCGGTCGAGTGGTTGAGGGATGTTACCAATAAATTGATGAGACACCGGCAGCCTCGTAATAAGATGACTACGTTATAACGATCGGGCACTCGCCGTGTTATTAATTGGCCTTTCACGCGAAGACCCTCCGTTGTTCTGCTTCGATATATATTCCGCGATATCAAGCGGTCTCGATAAGTGGCCGATTGATCGATCCTACCTTCGGAATCTACATAATCTCCACTCTCACCATTGCACATTTTATATTTTGACTTTATATCGCTGAGGCAAATTTTGTAAGGGTACTTTTTATACTATAGATTATAACATTTGAATTGAAATACTTTTATTAATATTTGTAGGATTGGATAGATATGAAGCTCATAATTATATGCTCGTACCTCAAAATATGAAACTTTATTCTATCTCACCCTTACACTTTTTGATACGAGATTCATGCAACGACTATATATATACGGGCCAAGATCGATCACGAGAAAAAGCAATAAGTCTCGGGAACTTAGACTAAAGAATTTTTTTCCCCGCCGATGGAACTGCAAAGACTGGGTAACGAGTCGAGTTTTTCATCGTTATTCCCCGACGAAAAAAAGCTCTGGATGGGAAATAAATACAAATTGCGGGATTACCGGGACTTTTCACGCTGATATGGGGCCCCATGCTCTTCACGCGACAACGTTCTCTATTTTCCGGATACTTCGTATAAGTTACGACGGACCGCTTCATGAAACCAAATGTACCGTGAAATTTTTCGCCGTCGCGAAACAACCGCGGCAATACTGGATGACGTTACCATGCATTTCTTGGGATGCTTTATTTATGTACGGGACTCGTGAATGAATTTAGGAATTGTGTAATTTATGCGAATGGTAACATGCGCTGGATAGATGTGCAAAAAGATATCCATGCTGAATCATAAAATATGAAAGATATAAAAGAATTGTACAAGAAAGAGATAATGAAATATTTTGTAAAAGTGTAAGGAATATTGTCACAATTATAATATTTTGTTTTAACACAATATTTTAACATTTTGATTTTTTTATTATATTTTTAACTTTAGTTTTATTCAATTTTAAGTTCTTATATCTATTATCATACAACTATAATACACTTTGATAGAATTATTTTGTTTTTGTGGATGAAGGTATCGAATATTTCAAGTTTTTTATGTGAATCTATAAAATCAATCAAAGTGGAAGTTAAGTGATAAGTTACTAATCTTTTCTGTTATTGTTTGGAGAATTGCTACTTAATCTGCTGGTTTGAAGTAAATTCGTTAATTTTCTTAAGCTCTCGGATTGATATTTATTTCAATTTTATGTAATGAAACAAAACAGAAGTAACAAGAACAAAGTTTTTAAAAGTAAATATAAATGTCATATTGCTCTCAAATTTAAAGTATAATTAAATTAATAATACGAATATAAATATAATCAAAGACAATCGTATAATTTCTTGCGAAAATTGTCCGGAGATTTTAACAATAATCTCGATAATCTACGCGGATGAAAACCGTGAGAATGTTTTCGAGATAAGCAAGTGGTGCGAGAGGGTAGTTCGAGTCGCAGGAATTTGAACGAAGAAAGGGTGTGTCGGACGGCCGTGTCCTGTCATGTTCGATAGCGATATACCTTGGGTTTTGGTTCCCTTAGAATTTCGTGGTACCACTCTCTAATTGCATAATAGGATGCCCGCATGTAGGGGAAAGGTGGATGGATAGTATAGACGTTCTTGGACCGAGCATAGGGGTAGCAATCGAAATAGATATCAGCCTTTCTCACATACGCTGTGTATGCTTATTAGACTTCAATTTGAATTTTTGTAGAATACTGCTTTTTTTACTCTTGCATTTTGTATTATAAGGTTATATCTGCCATAACGTAATGTGTGATGATATAATTATTGTCTTTACTGTAAATCCAACTGTGTAAAAAATGCTTTATTTATATGCATATTTTAGTTTTCTACGTAAAAATAACAACAAACATGTTTAACTGCATGTTTAAATATGTAAATTTTTATGTTTATGCAGTAGTGTGTTACTTTTACGTAAATTAAATCTCACACACACACACAGACACACACGAATAAGGCATTTTTTACATGCTTGAATTTAGAATATAAACAGAGAAGACATCTTTCAAAAATCTTTCTTGTAACAATATCGAAAAAATAAAAAAAACCAACTCGTGAAAAAATTAAAGTAATTTTTATATTTCTGCTCACCATTTTCCTATTGGATTTTTTATCCTTGGGTAATTTGAGAATATTCTGTCTAATGCAGTAAAAATTCGAAAGTGGGTCGACTCCCGTTTCACTTCAAACTGCCATATACGTACATGGTTCGGATTAAATAATGAATTAGCCTCCTACTTAAGTCAATTACCGAGATTTTATAGCTTCGATAAAGCTGTTTCTGACGATTATTAGCTGGCATACGCGGCGAGATGCGTCTGTATTTGTGTGGCACGAAATGAGATGATTGCCAGAAATTATGAGAACGTATCGAATATTTAATACGCACATTGGAATTTTATAAATCTTGAGATAGATGTATCTTCTGTACTGAAGCTTCCGAGTATGCTATGACATGCATTTTTAAGATGAAATTGATTGTATTACGTTCTATTATTTTCATCCTATTATTTCAATGATCATATCGATTAATGATTAAATTGTTAAAAAATAAACGGTTTGAAGAAATGAAGGTATAATTTAATTATTTCCACACACAATTTAATCGTTTTTTATTATATATTGTACGTAGCAAAATTAAGAAATATTTATATTATTTTGGAACTTTATAAAAAAATTAGAGATGAGATTAACAGAATACAAAAAGATTTTATTTAACAGTATCAATATTGTTTGTTTTTAATAAAACAGAAATAATAGCGAAGAAAATGATATTGTACCTTTTTACACACACATTTTAACAAAGTTTGTTAATAATCATTTTATATTAAAAACTTAACGATTTATTAATGTCTTGTTTAGTTGAGTTTAGATTTAAAGTTATGAAATATTTATTATTCAGAATGTTATTTATAATAATATGACAATGCTACATAATGTCTTGAAAACAAACAGGTGATAATGTGGCTTCGTCACACAAAAATAGATTTGAAAAAATTATATAACAAATATCAGCAATTGTGTATTAGCATATTAGCATCACTGCATAACGGTGGACTAATAAACAAGTGATACTGTAAGTGATCATAAGAATTCGTTACCCAATAATGAGTGCCCATAATATCTACTCTTTTCTTTAATGTTCTTAAAATGAAAATATCACAATGCAGTTTTGATATAATACATTTGTTCTTTTTATACATATATTTAAGCTATCTTACAAATTATGTTTAGCTTGATATGTTAAAACGGAAATCAGTTCTACACTTTTTGATAGTAACCGTTTATAACGCGTATATGATTCAGTAAACAAGAGACAGTATTAATATTATTAAAATTTCAATAAACCAAGAGCAATTTCTCCGCACTAATCTGACGATATTAGCATAGATTCCTGGACGGTAGATAATTTTGAATCTTGAGGGGTCGAAGGCAGAGACGTCTGATAACCGCCTCTTGTAAGTTAGCGTATCTACCGGCTAAGAAGGGTAAGGAGAGGGATGGTTTCGGGGCAGCACGCGTCCCTTCTATTAAATTAACGTAAGGCAAAGGGATGGAAACCACCCCCGCCCCAAATACTAGGTCAACTGGTTTAACCTCGCAGAATCCTGACTATTCATATGTTGGGCAACCCTTGGTGCACTGATTTTCTTGACAGCAGATTAAAGTGTTGCAATAAACATTACATTAATTTTAATTAGAGAAGCAATTATTATTAAATAGAAAGCTACTGAAAACTAATCTATTGGATATTATTGTATTCAATAAATCCACTGTACGTATGTTAACAAATATCGTGTGTATGCGTGTGAGCTTCTCGAAAGCGAGACGCGACCCGCACATACGATGTCACAATCGTAGAAACTGATTAAACAAGATTCACAAGCCGCCCTCATAGACGACGAATATCCTTCGGGATCTCAAACGACATTCGGACCAAGCCTGAAGTTGTCAGTTCAAAGATGCTACAGAGAAATTAGGAATTAATAAACTAAACTTTAATTAGATAAGATAAATAGATACTTGTGTAATATTGAAAGCAATATTTTACGGCAGAACTTTTATATGCAATAATTTGTTGCAAAAATGGAAGATTTCTTAAAACGTAGGTTATGTAAAATTAACAAATTAAAAATATGTAAAATGAGTACTATTGCTTGCCAATCATTGTCCAAATGCTTTTGCATTGTCCGCAAAAGAATCCGCAAAGGGAAGTAAGGACAGTAGTAAACGTAATTTGAATTTCATGGCAGTTTAACGATCTTAATTAGAAAGCCCTTGCTCATCCTAGCTCGAGGCCGTTCAGACCTGGAACCTGCAACCCCGAATCTCGAACCTACCTCTCGACTTAACCGGGCTTACTCAAGGAGAGACGCGTTAAGCCAGGAAGGATCTTAGCTCGCTGTTTATTCTCGTATTAACACCGTGCCTAAACTATCCGAAGACAAATCGTGTACACTACGCGCGAAGAAGGCATTCGAGCTTGACCCTCAGGATAAGGCGCCAAAGGATTCAAGTTGATTGATTTATTGTGTTAACGTAAATCGTACGATTAATATATCGTTACTTTACGCATCTTGTCATAATTTTTACAAAATAACAATTTTGTGCATATATACATGTATCTTATATAAAAGAAAATATCGCGAATATGTTCCAGCGAGATATAATTGTTCTGTCTTTTCAGTTTAATCGATTAAAATACATTTCACGCCTTCGCGTATAAGACTCTCAGGAATTTTGTGAAGGTTTAAGCGTTTATGCAGAAAATTACTTTGGACTACACATTGCGACAAAATCTTGTCGAATCATTCCGATATACTTTTAAAATAAGACCGTAACAAAAAATGAGTTATAAAGTAAATTCGCAATTTCTTATAACTAGTTACAACATAATTCATTGCGATTCGTCATGATTACGTAGTCCGTGTATAATTGTATTGCAATAAAATTTTTGTCACTGTATACCTTAGTGTATATATTTTGTTAATAAATTTTTCGTAGATAGTATGTGCTGATAATTAGAGAAATTCAGAGAATCAAGTATAATGGAAAAAGAATTTTGAACACGTAATTATCTAGTGCAGCCGCGGTGAAGTCCGATGTTAAAATCAGGCATGACGCGCTTGAAACATTTTAATAATATTTATTAGGAACCCGGTGTGTTGTGCGTGTAATATGCTATTTAATAGCCAACGCGGCAGCGCACCCATTGCGGTACGAGCATTGCCGAAATATATCGTTTTAATATAGCGGCGTGTTTGCATCACGAGCAAATCCCCTGTAATATCCACTGGCCGGCCGTGTCGGGAAGAGGGGGTTGAATTTTGCGCGAGAGTGGACGAGGTACTTTCAGGATGGCGGCTGGCCAAGCCAAGGCGGACGCGGGGTGACCGCTGCTAAGGCTGGCCCCTAAAAGAAACATAAATAAGACAAATAGGGGCGATCGACAATAGAAAATATCGAATGTACAGAATGCTCCATAAATCGGAGGGGAGGTTGAGCGAGGGCGGCGCGGGTAGTGCGACGGGGCGCGAGGGTGGTCGCCGTTTGCTGTAAGGCGGCCGATCTTTTTATGTTCCAACGCGCTCCCTTTCGCTCCCTCAGAAATATATCTATGGCCAATATCCGCAACCATTTCCCGTGCACGTTTCCACTGCGGATTCGATATACTCGCTGCGTCGAGTATTAGTTGCTAGGTGTGCACGAGATCACACGCATGTGTTCGTGCTCTTGCGTGAACGCGCGTGGAAAAACTCATGTGGGGAAACACGACGAAGGGATCGAACAGCGCTTAACTGTTTTAATTGCGCGATTGTAATATTCTAAGTGGCCGATATCTGTGTGCATGTTTTACGATGTTTTTTTTCCAATTGAAATAAAAAAACATTTTGTCGACGCGTGCGCGCGTGCGCGCGCGTGTGTGTGTGTGTACGTTGACAGAATGTTGTTTTAAATATATATATATGCTGTTGTAAATACAGGGAAATCCGAATTTTAAATCGCGAAATTAATAATAAAATAATAATTAAAAATAAATTTGATTTAGTGGGGATAAAATAAGAGGATAACAGATAAATAATGTATAAATATATTTAGTATATTATTTAATCTTCTCTCTTTCTCTCTTTCTTTTCCTTTACTAGGTTTTTATTGTATACAAGATAAATAAACTTTGTCCAAAGTTTTTGTCGCCACATTGTATTGATTTAAATTTAAAATTTGATCTTGAAAAGGTCTAAGAGATAGTGATAAAGTTCAGTTTTACGCTTGTTACTTCACGGGAGTAGTTGTAAGACGCAAGTTTGATACATACCCGAAATGAGAGGGACGAAGAGAGAGAAGAAATGTATGGTATGAACAACGAGAGGGTTTGCAAACATAATCCAACATTTGCGCAGCAGTGTCGCGCGTATGCGCGTCGCCACCAAGAAAGGGGTTCGTACAAGAAACGCTCGTAGGACTCTCGTAGGACGAAGGGGGGGGGGGGGTCGGGTTGAACTCCCAGGTTTACGTTTACAACCTTAACTACAAATTCGACAGAGTTACCGAGGCATAAGAGGGCGGATTGAGTCTCGTAAGGGTGGTTAGAACTGCGTGTAAGAGTCACCCAACCCGTCTCTTACTCTTCCCCGCTATTCTCTTCCAGTTGTTAAGAAGTCCCTCTGGGCTAATTTGGCCTCCGCGTCCTTCTCACGCTTTATCGTCCTGCTTCTTCATGTCTCGTTTCGATCGCTTCAACCACCTACGAGCGTTCCGCGTCATCTAAGCTCACGGTTGCGTCAAATTGGGGTTGTTTCATCAGAAGACAGGACTTAAGTTTTCTTATGTTGAGATTATTATTCGTATTATTTAAGAGAGTGAAAGAGAGAGAGAGGGGAGAGGGGGAGGGAGGTAAGAACAAAAATTTTAGTAGCTAATCAATTTTTTAATATATATACACATAAATATATTACATTTTTAAAAATAAAATAAAAGCTGTTATATTTTTAAAAAATTTGTTTAAAAATAAACAAATACGAAACAATAAATTTTTTACAGAAGACGAAATAATATTAACAAAATGTTATACATAATTTGTTTATAAAATTGGATTAGAAAACTTTTACAATTGCAAATATTTTACATGATACAATGTTTTCAATCATTAATTTTTTTACAGATAAAGGATTACAATAATTTTGAACAATTTTTCAACATGTTTTATTAAAAAATATATATTTAAAAAATTGATTAAAAGTTTAAAGTCGTTTTAAAAAAGACAGAAATTTGCAAGAGAAAACTTCAACACATTTTGCAAATCAAACGGTCAATACACAGATTATTCAACCCTTTCCGACCGAAGCACCCTTTTTCTATAACCGGATAAAGAAACGAATAAGCGGATCCTCCGTCGTTGAAATTTGCCCCAGCGGCCAAGCTACCCTCTTGGCGCATTTGGCGAACACGACGAAAAAAAAAACGCAGACGAGCGCAAATTCTCCCTATTCTGACACAATACGAAGAGGTATCGAAATTATTTATAACAGCCGTTCATTAACGAAGAAGAGTTTGGAGACGGTGAACATGCCGGCGAATGAAACTTCAATGAGTCATTTAATCAAGATTCTGACACACTGTATGTATGATTGAACTGATATTAAGAATAGCTATAAATTGCTGGTAGGAAAATTGAAAAGATAAATGTCATAAAATAAGATTTCTTTGCATAAAGTTTTATATGTAACTTTTCACAAATATTCTTGCATAAGAAGAAATTTGATTAATGATCTAGAAATAAAATGCTCATTTCACTGAATTATTTCAAATCAAATTCCATTTTCTTTTGCTCCATCTATATTTTTTTGCATATTTACTTATTAAAATATATTTTGCAAAATTAAAAAAAATTTTTATTAACTTTGAAGTTTGATCAAAGCTATACTATTATGTGAAAACACATAATACAATTTCATGAAATTTTAGTGATACAGTCATAAACTCAATTTCTCCACTATGAATTGAATCTAGTTGTATCGAAACTGCACTCGCAATGAATAACGCTGAACTCGTCAATGTGTCGCGTCAGTTCTCTCTTAGCGGTGGCTCTTATCAACAGCAATTCCATTGCTGCAGTCGCCGATGCATTGACATGTGTGGATCCCGGCATTTTCCAAAGCACGGGAATAATATTGCCAGTTCCGTTATTTATAAACTAGCTATTTACTCCGCCGGTAGCTGCCAGAAGAACACAATAAAACGAAGCGCGCGGAAGTGCAGCTATGTAAATCCTGTTGGTCGCCCCGTATCGCGCGCCTGTAAATGCATTTATGATCCTCGACTCTCGTACAGCTACTAGGGAAAGTTTACTAGGGAATATGCTTCGTACTGGCTTATATCTCCGCTTGCCATTTGATTTATTTCGGATAACGAGCGCACACTCCTTTCCAAACGGCTGTTTATGTTCGTAATAATCTTTTCTCGCAATGTAACTGTGTAAAACTGCAATAGCCAACTATCGAAAAATTTTTTCTTTTCCTACTTTTTTACTTTTAGTATTATTTTATGATTTTATTAGGATATTCTTTCAGAATCTGATTATTAAATATCTAATATATTTTTGATATTTATAGAAAACCTGTGATTATTAAGTTCTACAAGATTTTTATGATTAATGCAGTTTATCAATTTTATGAAATTTTATTAAATTAGCAATATCATATATATTTATGTAGAGAGAATGAATTTACAAAAAAGCATATCTTAGTTTCGGTATCATTTCGTGCTAGAGAAGCGGAAAACCAGGGTGGTTGTTAGTGAACAATCGAGGATAGCATGAAAGAAAGAGAGAGAGAGAGAGAGAAAGAGAAAGAGATGAGAAAGGAGGAAACCGGTGAAAAAAGGGTGGAAGGGCGGAAACCACGGCTAAGAGAGTAGATACTTGCAAAAAACGCCATGGAAGCTATTAAGCATTTTTTCGCGCAAGAGAAAAAAAACGAGTGCTTCCTTTTCTTTTATGCGAAACTAACGTAGAGAGGCGGAAGAGAAAATGGGGTTAGGGAGGGATGGTATTTATTACATAAGCGACAAAAAATTTTATCAGCATTATTTTAAGCTTGCCGGAATTCCGACATTTTTATTAATGAAAAATATCGAGTCCAAATTTAATGAAAATTTTGTTATTAAAATTAAGATAGTGCACGTTGTAGAGTACATACGCATAACAGAATAAAGCTCTTGTTCTTATTATTACTTTGATGTACTGTCTTACATTGTACGTATATATTTTGTCCTTGTTTCGAGTCACTTGACTGACATGTTCTTTGAAAGTATAAGTATGGGGAAGTAAACCCGGTCTTATACACTATTATATTAAATTTATATTTAACCAATCGCCTATATATAAGACACTGAGTCATTAATATGGCCCTTGGCGAGCGATATATTCTGCTAACTCCGTTAAGAAACTCGCGGCTGCGTTTGGGAACAAAGACAAGGGTGGTTTAAGGAACGCGACGCTATATATATATGTATGTACAAGATACATTTGCCTGCTCAGCACTAATGATAATTAGAACGTTAAAGCGACGAATGGCTAGAGAGCAACACATAGACGGAGCTATTAATTTAAGTGCGATAGTAAATAAAAAATGCAAAGTATTTTTCAAATTTCTCGCGCAAATTATTAGACTCGGAAATATACCAAAATGTTTTTTTTATTTGTCCAATTACATATAAAAAATCAAATTCTGCTTATTAGTTATTCATTATTGTTAATAATAATATTAAATTACAAGTATTACAAATATGTATTAATGAAATATATGTCGGTAGTTAAATTTTTTAAACATTCTAATAGAATAATTAATTTTTATATTACATTAATGATTATAATATTTTTTTATACTTTAATTTATCTTCAAAAATAATTTAAATTATTCTATCATTAAAATAAAATAAATTGTAATTATTTATCTTCAAAAAATATGTATAATAAATTTTTTAAAGATTATTAATAGCTCTCGGAATGATTATTTGTTGTACTACATTTAAGTAATATATTATTGATACTTTTTAAGGAATATTATATTTATTTGTTGTTTTTATGAGTAAAGAATTTCAGGATTTTAAAGAGAGAAGCAGTAGGAAGTGTTTTATTGCATCTTAAAACGGTATAGAATTGCTGATAAACGATGTTTCCTTCAACTTTCCAAAGTGTCTGCACGCTTTATCTAACACGTTATCCGATTATGCAATCGTACCACGTACCATGAGACTCAGTGACAAAATCTGATTTGGTTTAATTATACAGAAGTAACAAATTAGTTTTTAATTAGAAAGATATAATATTAACGTTGGATTTAAAATACGAATATGACATAAAACTACATGTATTAATTATTTACATAGGGATGTGCTTGTTACTATGCGTGTTACTTTCTTTCTGAACTGAATCAAAATTAAAAGGTTGAGTTTTTAAGTTAAAAAATAAAATAATTTAAAATAAAAATAGTATAACGGAACAAGGAAGTACTATTTTTGGAAAATGCGCTATCGAAATCAGGCAGGAGGGTTGAAAGCAAAAGCGACTTGTTTGGCCGTGAAGACGTTACAGAGGGTTCAAGCCGCGAGGGTTGGAGGTCTCTAAGTAGATTTCAAGTGGAAGATTTATATAAAGGAACGATACAGCTTCCAGCGTGCCGTCACGTAAATCGGGAGTATATCTAATCCGTCGGTGTAAATGCCTTGAGACGTTTGTTTCCGCGGCGTTTTAAATCTGGCTGAAAATTATAGGCTAATAATATTCTTATATACTTTATTCTTTTGTTTTGTCATTTCGTTAAATAAAATAAAGTTAGAATCGCACCATGCATAATTTTTTGAATGATTAGCTTGTACGTTACTCTGATGTATCATGCTAGATGCATTGAGCGTGACGGTATAATTTCTATATGAATTGTGGTGCATTATTTTTTAACTCGCCTCTTTTATATCCATCAATCGAACCATTGAAAATAATTACATGATTGAGTAGATAATCGACAGCTTCAGGAAATAAAATTGTGCTAATTTTAGTCGTACAAGAGACTTCAGGAATGCCTTATTTTCTGATACTTTTATTAGGAAAGTTTAGAGCGTAATAAATTGCAGAATTTTTATAAAATACAAAGTAAGCTTTATTCAGAAATAGATGCAGCGTTCAAAGACGGTTGTATAAAAAATAAAAAATGGTATTGTTGACTTAGCGTGTATGATGTGAGCGTGAACATGCATATTAAAATTATCTTATATCTAATTAAAGACTTAATCTTATATGCGATATATGATAACCTGTGTTATGGATACTACTATAGAATGTAAGTCACTTTAGAGAAATTATAAGTCGGCAAGTCACGCGCAAAGACGCGATCGCGTCGCTGGCGCCGAGGGAACAAGAGAAATATTAAACAGACTTGTTTTCTCGTAAATCAGTTAGAAATTCCCCTCGAATAAGGGGACCGTCCGCGAGAGGGCTGAGACTTGGAGAGGTGGCTGGCAACCCCGCCAGATCTCTAATGACACCCCCCCTCCCTCCGGTCCTTCGTGGCCGCAATTCATTCTCGAACTGGCATCACGCGGTATCCTTGACTTCTTGATACTTACCTACGTAAAGTTTTCTATCCAGCATAAAATTGCTATGTAAAACGTAGAAGTCTAAAAGTATCGTATTGTCCTTCAACCGAGATCTTCAATCATGAAGTACAGTGTAATCAACGCTGCTAGAGCGATAAAGTCATTAATAATTCAGTTAATAGCTGCAGTAATGTCATGTTAGCACTCTAAAAGAGAAATTGTATAGGAAAATTTTAAAATAATGATTTTCAAATCTTTTCTAGAACTATGCCATTTTTTATATGAAACATTTTGAGAGGAAGAGAGAGAGAGAGAGAGAGAAAGAGGAAAAATATTAACAATGTGCATCGAATGCACATTGTTAATATTCTTTCCTCTTTTTCTCCTTCTCTTCCTTTCTTTTCTGCACGCATACTTAATTTTGAATATATCTAATTTTAACTTAAGTAAATTATATGGATCTTTTTATTTGATTCAATTATAGTAATACAAAAAGTTAAAAGTTTGCAAATACTTGAATTGACAACCACTTATAATTGTTAACTATCACTCTAAATATAGTGTTGCATGCATCTCCTCTAAATTAATCTGCCACGTAGTAGAATACTTAACTTAAAATTGGCTTTTGTTTACGATTATTTACATTTTTCGTAAATTTTTAGATAGTTTCGTATATTTTCGATTACAAGGTTTGCAAAAGTTTATAAAACAATTGCTTTTTAGATATTTTGTCTTGTCAATTGTAGATGTGTAAATTACATTTTAAATATGTAATTAATAATTCAACAGTCGCTCTGTGGATATTTGTAGAAAGCGGGATTCTTCTTTTGCGATGCGACTCGATTTCATCGCGATGGCGATCAATCTCTTTTAACGGTCTCGTCGAAGTTTTGCTGAGGATTAGGTACTGAGGGAGTGGATCCGCGCGATCGCAAAGGATTCTGGTGGCAATGCGCAAGAAGACTACGACTCGTTAATTTGTCATTCTGAAGTGGCGCTTTTGCGAAGCAATTCGCTTCGTGAGAATTCGTCGACGGTTGCCTCTTGTTTTATTTGCAATGTTGGAGAAAGACAAACTTTCCGGATTTATAAGGATTAGATCTCTTGTGCACGATCAATATAGAGTATTAAGCAGATACAGATTTTTTATATGAGATTCGTATAAAATTTCTTTTTCAAAATAAACTTTTAGCGGAAAGATTTTATTTTTTTTTTATTTTAAAGAGTTTGCTTGCAATTTTTCTTTCTATAACATAATGAAATTAATGTTTATATTTTTTACATATTGTTACAGATAGTTTTAATATTTTATAATAATTATTTTTTAATAATTTATTACAATATATAAATTTTGATAAAAAAATAGTAACATTCTCTAATCTGAATCAGTAAAAATCTTATTGATTTGCAGTACCTAACTATAATTATCAATGACTCTTTATTGTCTTTCATTAATTCTATTTAAAAGAAGGATACTCTCAGAATCAGTATTATTACTGAAAAACAGTGCATATATCACTGATTAATATAGGTGTGAATATAGCACTGAAATTAGATTATTTAGATACTATTATTCAGTGAATAATACACTTTCAGTTCCAATTTAAAAAGCACAAAAAATGTATTCTTATAAATATGTTTATATAAACGTTTCGATTTATAATCGTAAAAATGAACTGTCGTTTAAAGGGAAAAAATGTCTGATGTTGGAACGCGGAAAAGTTCCTTAGGTTTCCTAATTATCGAATTCCATTCTGAATCTGTTGTCCAATTACCACAGTCCGGCCTATTGTGCATTGATGTCGGGGGTACTAAGGGAAATAAAGGATTGCAAGCATAAAATATCCACGGAAAAAGGGGCAGACTCGTGAGGGGACACGAGTTCCTCTCGACGAACTCGCGGAGACGAGACTGACATCCGGTTGACGGCCGGAAGAACAGCGTCGAAGAGCCGGCCGTTGCGAGTGCGGCCGGACAGATGCGCATATCATTTATCCGTGCGTGTACGCGCTCGCACGATGTCAGCGCTCGCAGCATCCATTGTTTCAAGACTTTTATAATTGGGAAGAGGCGGTCAGTCGCATTAATGCGCCCACGGAAGGCCGCGTTGGCCAACTTTTCAATGGCATCGTAATTACACGTTTGCCAAGCAGAGGTATTACCTTGTGCTCTCTCGCTTATTTCCTTTCTTCTCCATTCGCGCATTTTCCATTTTTTTTGTCATCTACCTCTCTTTTATCGCTCCGTTCTTCGAGTTTTCTGTTTTCTGTCTCGTTGGTCTCTTCTCGCCTGTCGCTCGTCGCGTTATGTTCTCGTTTTCTTGTCTCTTTCGTCGTTCCGATTACATTACTCTGCTTTTCGTTTGTAGCTTTTACTTGTTCTGTTATAGCTCATCAATTTTTTTGTCATTGTCGTCTTTCAATAGTCTTGTATTGCATTAAACTTTTAATACATGTATGGAAATAAATGTAAAATATTTTTATGTACTATAGTAGCATATGTAATATAAATAAAATTGTATGCGTGTATATACGTATGGTAGGTAGAAAAAACATATCCAAGATTTTATTTAATTAAAAATTAATAACAAACTAATAACACTAGTAAATTTTATTGGTATATAAATCTTGCAATAAATAATTAAACGACAACGGACATTTTCTGAAATTGCACAAACTACACCCTGCAAATGAATTAATCACTGATCTGAGCGACGATCTCACATTAAAAGCCTGTGAGGAAATATATTTCCTTTCCCGGCGGTCGGGCCACATTAACGGAAACAAACCGTTATGAAAATGTTCCGTAAATAGAAGCATGACCAAACGCGATGTGGTTTTGCGGTCTCCACCTTTTGCCGTACCTGGTTTCGACTTTCAAGAGGGTGGCAGCCGAGCTGGGTGGGATTATAGAGCTTTGCCAGGATATCAATTATAACCAGAAACAGTTATTCTGTGCACCCGAAACCCTTTCTGCCCCTTCCTGCTTTCCCCTGCCATCCGTTGCACCGTCCCGACCATTCCTAATCCTCTGTAAATTATATTATTTTCACTGTTTGTTTACCAGCCTCCCTATTCTGTACCCGTCCGCGCAGGATTTGCGGCGACTTTCCGGCTTTTGCTGTGTCTCACCCTTTCTCAGCCGGCACCGTATTAAAATCATTTCCCGGAACGCCATTTCCTCCGAAAATTTCACTTTCCGCCTTATATCGATTCAAAGTTACTTCGTGACGTATCTACGACATTTATCACACTGTCTCTGATTATGATGATACTACAAAGTTATTTTACATTTTGTTATAGATAAAAAAATTATCCATTTATATTTATCTTTTGAAAGTTAAACTTAGGTTCACATTCAAAGTTCTTTTCATGATAATAAGAACGCAATTCTTATTATGCATATGATTATTATTCATATGATTCATTTTGAAATAAATTTTAATGTATTGTGAATTTTATAATAAGTAAAAAACATTTGTACTGATTATATTGCATTAAAAATGCAAAAATGTAAAACCTTTTCCTCACATTTCATTATTGTATTTAGAGCTTTGCCCCTGGCATATTATATAAAAACATACACAATATGCATATATACAGGGATTATTATTTTTACGAATGCATTACATAGCGTTAGACAAAATGTATATGCGAATTATTTTATAGACTGCATATCAATTTTTTTATGTTTAATTGTTTTTGCGATAAAATGACTACATATTAAAGCACAATTTTTACATTCTTTTGAATATATAAAAGTTGTGTATGTATTTGTTAGGTATTACAATGTTATAATTCTGATTTTAATTAAAATAAATATATAGACATATTAAAATATATTTTATCAAAAATGTAATTCCAAACTTTTTTAGTAAAGAAAATTATCATGTGCACGAAAATTACATAACATACATACATAAATTAGAAATTATAATGTACACATAACTATTATTAAAATACTAAACAGTGATTTTTAGACATCTTATTCTTACATTATTACTGCATCTATTTCGTATGAAATAGATATTAAATTCTAGATTTACATATTTCTTGATGATGTTATACACAGCATTACGTCCAACGTAACGACGGCCACTAGCAGCGAATCCCGTATTCCCCGAAAGAATCTCACGACACGTACGATTTTTTTTACGCTACACCTTTTAACACCCTTATTTCCCCGACGTCGTGTTCCCGGACACGAGCTGCCCTATTATGCAAATGTACTAGGTGAAACGGCCTGGACCTGGCTATGATCGCTCGGAGACATTTCCCGCGCTCCTATGGGGGTAGTTTGCACCCTGCGCAAGGCGGTAGCCGTGGAGGAAATGGGCTGCGTGCCATACACGCGTACTCGGCTCATAGGCTCGTAGATGCTCGTATTTACCAATTTCCATGGGATCCCCACGTTAAGCTAATGACCGCTTGTAATTACTAATTTTTAACATGATACTACTTACAATTACACGGATATTCTTGTTCAGATTTGAATACTTATGTGTTTGCGTTTTGTTTTACGCGCGAACATGCGTGTGTGTGTGTGTATAATGTAATTCTTTTTTGGTGGGAACGTTAGAAATCATTCATCGATTGTTTAAATTTATACAGTCACACTTTTGCACTCTCAGAAACTGAGAAAGAGGCTGCTCTAAATGTGATACACGACATTAGCTGTTATTGCTATTTAAGGTGAGCTATTTTGGTTATATCTGATTTATATAGCAGTGACTGTCAACAAAAACTATAATTATAATTAGCTTTGCAACTAGACTTAGTTTCGTTAACTAAAGTATTCTTGTCATTTTAACCTTATCTGGATGTCTTGGAGATAAAAGAACGAGGCACAAATCCATGTGCGGGGCAGCGTCGACAACGTGCGTCATAACGGTACGCTTATAGACGTTCGTAGGTGTAATGACGTTGGTGAATGTCCATGCACCTACAGCAGTGGTCAGATACGACGGAAAGAGGGTCTCCAGGAGCGGATAAGAGAGACACAGAGGCGATGGAGGGGGAGGGGGGGGAGGAGGCGAGAGGACGAGTGAGAATTCACCGGTAGATGCTTGACGGAGGAGCGGCGGGAGTGTTGTTGGGGTGATAGCGACCGGGGGTGGGTGTTTACTTTTGGTGTTGGGCAAGTAGCGCCCGGCATGCATGGTTCCCTCTGATAGCAAACACTGAGTATCGATCAGTATGACTCTGGTAAACAACTATTGTAGAGTAGTATAGTATAGAATAGGCTACGATCCCTCGTCCCACCACCGACTGTCCCACAACGGTGCCCCAACCCCCGCAGAATTCTATCTCTTCCTTCCTCTCTCTCTCTCTCCCTCTCTCCCTCTCTCTCTCCCTCCCTCTCTCTCTCTCTCTCTCTCTCTCTCTCTCTCTCTCTCTCTCTCTCTTTCTCTTTGCTTCTCGGCGTCGCATAACCCCTTCGTTCTGTATGCCAACCCTGCGTCCACCCGCTCCTATCCGCAACAACGCCGCCGTGTATTCGCGATATGCCTGCTTACGTGTCGAGCAGGGCCGACCCTTGTCGGCAAATTGCTCGGAAAAATACGACCGTATCCTTCAAGAGAATTTTAAAACGCAGGCGATCCGTCTCAGATAGTTGTACCACAGATTACAGGAATTTTATACCCCGAAGTATTACAAACGAAAAACTATTTTGTATAAAGAATCAAATATGGAGAGCCCAAATTTATTATTTAGTAAATTAATAAATAAATAATGTCTCGTCAGTAAGATAAATTGATTTCGACAAAGTTTGATGATAGAGTTATGAGATATTCATAAAAGAGATTTACATAAAACATGTTATATCTTTAAATTTATTTTATATATACTTTCCTTATATATAATTAGTGGATTTCATTGTATGGGCTTGATTTATAGAAATAATTTTATAATGATCTTCAGTTTTTTGTTATACAATTGAAGTTTTTAAAATCAATTTTGATGTCTAAAAGTAGAAGTAGAAAGTAATTTATAAACTTTAGTATTATATAATGTATTTTTTTAGAAGAATCTCGATGCCTTACTCTTTTTCTATTTTATATAGCTTTAAAATAATTCTTTTAATTACGCAAAAAGTTATTTCTATAGAGGCAATGTAATTCCGCAAAATTACTATTATTAACTCTTGCTTTTTTATTTTCTTAATTATTAATGTAATTTTGATTTTCTTAAAGATTCTGTGGTTGCATAAAGCTATTATTTATTCTGGGAAAATTATTAATTCAAAATTGTGGCAGAGAGAAAGAGAGAGAAGGAAAGCACGACGTATAAATTTAGGCGCAAGTAGTTTCAGACACGTGTAGTCAGACGTAGGTTATTGACTTCAATATTGAACGTAGAGATGCTATGTTTATAAGCAGCTACTTACACCACTAGCTGTCTACGACATAAACTCTCAGAAAATTATACAATCGGACAAGATAGCAATGTGTGCTGGAATAATTTTTTTTTAACTATATAATAATTTTTCAGTCACATTCTTTAAACGAGTTTTATGTCGTAGTTACATTACAGTAATAGACGCGTTCTTTGTTACTATATTGATTGATAGATTTCAACGCGATGTTTAAAAACATTTTATAGTAGGATGAATCCGTCCCTGATGTGGATGCTAATCATCTTGGCGAAGGGTGTCTGAAATTGTCGCCCCATGGCGTAACTCCCAAGCTCAGCAACCCCTGCGATTCACCCTAACGGCTCGCTTAACCAAACAACCTTGATAAATTATGCAAAAATCAACAACACTACGAAATGCATCTCCCATGCTGCGGCTGGGACGACACGAGTCTCCTGTTACGGAATTTCGAACCTTTCCGTTTTTGATTTTGCATGGGATACAGCACAAACGTAATTTCATTCCACAAATATAGACTTAATGAGCTACGTTTATTACAGTAAAAAATAATTAAAACTATGATAATAAACTATAGTTGATAATATGCTTATAATTTAGTCAAATGTATTTTAATTAATTAAGAATAAAATGAAGCTAACGAGTGAAGTAACTTTAAGGCAGAAAACTTAAATAGTAAATAAATCAATTGATTTACTACTGATTATACTGCCTTACGATCTCGATTGTGATATGCTGATTTGTTTATTGACTACTTACGTTTTTCTAAGTGTCACTGATATAATAATTTCAGATTGTTTCAAAAGCGTATTACAAATGGGTGTTTGCCGAATAAATTGTTGATTTTTGGAAAAAGTCATGGAACGCGCCTGTATTCGCGTACAGAAAAGAGAGAATCCACGTGAAATTAGTTTACAATCTTTTACAGGACAGCCGCTACATTTTGCGTATTTTATTAAAAAATTCTGACGAAATATGATTTTATTACTCTCGGCAGCTGTGTTTCACGTTAAAGGCTTTCGTGTCATTCGTGTATCGACGCGCGCGCCGTAACGCGACGCGCCGGGCCGCACCGCGCCGCATCGCGTCGCGTCGCGACGCGACCCGTCAAATCCGCGAACCAATAAATGAATATAACCCACGCGTGAGAATAAAATCCGTCGCTAAACTGCGCAACAGGTGTTAGAGGTTATTGACAATCTTTTCATCAGGGGATGACGGTGTTTGTGTGATATCTCGTCGAATATCGGCACCGACAATTTCCCGGCGCACAAAGTCCGGTCTGGTCCGCTGTTTATTAAACCAGATGTCATTTTTTTCATATTCAATTCTTTCTCTGCGCTCTGCCGGCTCTGACGGATTCCGCCTGGGCACGAGCGCAAAATTAGAACAGTTCCCCATATGTCGACAAGTACGTTAACAATTTTCATTTTTGTCGATGCGCGTATTATCGATGCCGAGATTATTGGTGAAAGGTATATAGCGGTCGATCTTAATTAATTATACACGAGAGAAAACAAATATTCCAAAATAATGTATAAATTATTTTACACACAAAATATTGTATAATTATTTTACAAAATAATTATATATAAGATATATAATAAAAAATGGAAATTATTTGTTTCAGGAAGATGCCTCGTGACTTCAAGATGCGGCAGTTAGCAGAAAGGTAAGAATCACTTTCTCGCAACACAGTCGTTAAATTGATAAATTCAGTGAGATGCATCGCAAAGCGCTATGGATACACGGTATTGATACCGCGCAGTCTGGAAACCATCGCGCTGTTTCCAATACGATCCTCTAAGTGCAAGTTGTTCGTGGCGAAAATGGGGTAGTATGTATCTTCAATCACGGGTATTCTCGGCATCTCTCTCCCTCTCTTCCCATCGGCGAGGTCTGTCTGTTATCAATACCAGCGACACGTTCTCGGCATTGTGCCGCGGTTCGGTACCGCCGCGAGAAACAACGCACGCGAACAACAACAACAAACAACAACAAACTAGACCGCTATGAAGTCTGTCGCGCGCTGTCCGTACCTACCTACCCGCGACCTGCTTTTCCGACATTGTCACCAGACCATCTTCAGTTATCGCGCCGATTTATAGCCATGACAGTTTCTATCTTACTCGCTGTACGTTCTCTCAATGAAAGTTTGCTACTATTTTACTCAATCTTGCGAAGACAGGACATTTGGGGCAACTATAGTTTAGAAAAGATATACAATAAATCGCTGTGCTTAAATGTAAACTTTAAATCAGCTTTCAGTAGCTATCCTACTTGAATACTGGAATAATTGAATGTACAAAGATGTATCACTATACTTGACAATAATTCCATATAGATTATAAAAAAATAGTGCCAAAAGTAAATGAGTTTCATTAAAGTATATAACTGATCATAAGTTTCTTTTATATTTAATCATGTGTCCCATAAATATAATATAATGACATTTAGTGATATAGATTTTATGATAAACAAGATAAATCATTCTGCTAAATTATGTCAAGTGAAATGCAATAGCTTTAATATATCGGCAACTGCAAATCTTATATAAAAAGGGCCAAAAGATGTTAGGATGATGTGGATTAATACTTGACTACATTGCGAATAAGGAACGGACGCGTCGTAGCTATTCGAGGACATCTCAAGTAGGAGAATAGGAAATTATGCTGAGCATGATGAATACATCAGAACAGGTCGGCTTTAGTCTGGTCTTAGGAGTAGGTCGAATCGATAACAATAACTACATGGACATCTATACTATCATACGTGATGTCAGAGATTCGTTTATGATGACGGGACTTTGTTAATTTTCTAGATGTGGCACTTTTTAATATGCGATGCGTGTTAACATAATAATTTAGCTGAATTAAGCTCTTGTTCATGAATATTTATAATATCACAAAGCTTAATTTTTGTTCGACAAATGTACTGATAACCACATATTATTATATCAGACTTACTGTCATAAATATCGCGCTATATCGTATAGAAAAAAAAATTTAATGGGAAAATAAATGAGAAAATATTATTATGATATTTATTGGCATTGGATTTCGCAACAGAATGAAATGTAGGATAATCGATGTTTTAAGACGTTTCCACAGCTATAATAACATGTTTATATATTTATTATGATTGCGACCTACGTAGTAAATAATAATTAAAATTAAAATTGAATCCATTAAAATAATTCAAGATCAAGATTGATGACAAATAATAATAAATAATTATTAAATTGTAATATTAAAAATCTAATATTAAAAAGTAAGAACGTCACAAATTGAAATTAAATAAATAAAATGAAATATCTTACGAAAAAAATAATTAATATAAAATTTAGTGTTAGTATCGAAAACAGAATATTTTCTTTATAATTATTTAAAAAATAAAGATGTTTAATAATAGAAGCAATTATTTCGTTACTAATCATTGTCGTGGATTTTTTATCATTATCGTGGGATTTTTATCATCGAAAATTTGAAAAGGATACAAAAGAAGCTAACGAATTGTATCGGGAGAGAAAGCAAGTGCAATGGAAATCGGAAGACACAGCGTGGGTCAGCACGCCGGGCGACGATCGCCGAAGTGCGTCGCGGCGCAACCGACGGGACGCTACCTCTCTCCGGAGAGCCGAGAAACACCCACGGCACGCCGGAGCGAAAGAGAGGGAGAGAAAGAGAGAGAGAGAGAGAAAACCGTCTGGATGGAGACGGAGGATCACCCCGCGAGAGTACCGCGATAACGCGCGCGACGAGGACGTTCGACGCTGGAGCGACGGAGAGGAGGTGGCCGTCAAACGGAGGGAGACACCGGCACGGCCGCTGCGCGACGTCGACGGGAGCGAGACACCGCGATGGTTCTCGCAATGCGCCGACTCAGTAGCCGCGTGCTCGCCACGGCCGGAGGGTTTCGCGGCTAAGCGGTGCCGAGCGTCGCACAGTCGCGACGGCAGCCACCGGCGCGCGGTTATACCCCCTTTTCTTCAAACCTGCACACTCAACCCCGCACCGCTACGTTCGGCGCACGTTTTGCCTGTCTCCACGACGGCGAGGGAACGTTGCCCCAGGTTGCGAGAGAGAGGGCGTCCTCCGCGGCCGCCTGCCGCCACCCCCCTCCGGCATTCATCCCCGGAGAGAGAGAGCGAGAGCGAGAGAAAGAGAAAGAAAGAAAGAGAAGGAGGGTGGGAGAGAGAGAGAGAGAGAGGGAGAGAGGGAGCGCGGCGTCGCCGTCGGCGTCTTTGGGAATCGGTTGCCTCCTTTCATCGAGGCAACGGTGTCCGATCCGGCATCGTTCTTTAAACGTCGCGGCGGTGCACGTGGCGCGCGCGGCACGCGGTGCTTCGAAAGAAAGACAGATAGATAGGTAGACAGTTAGGTGGATAGGTAGCACGCGCGTGCTAGAGAAGCCGAGAGAGACGGAGAGGGCGAGGGGAGAAAGAGAGAGAGAGAGAGAGAGAGAGAAACATAGATTGGTACTGAGGGAGGAGAGAGGCAGAAAAGGGGTAGAGGTGACAGAGAGAGAGACAGAGACCGGAAGGGGGCGGGCGGGAGGAGAGAGGGAGTAGAGACGAAAAGAAACGGAGGAGCTGCGTCCCGACGGATAGAGGAAATCGCCAAAGGCAGCCGAAAGGAGCTTCGTATCTTCCTTTCGTTTTTTCCTGTCAATTCTATCACGTAAAGAAGGACGGAGGAACCGACAGCCACGAGTGAATCGACGAGGAGGAAGCGGGACATGCTGGAACCACGCTGGAGACCCGTCCAGGTAGCCTTATTCACCCTGCAAAACACTTCTCCAGTGCACTGCCTATGTCGCCCGATGTCTAATTGAACTGCCTGCCTGCGCTCATTCATATAATGCACTTGCGTCTCATAAATATTCTCTGTTGTTTTTACCCCCTCCCCCTCTCTCTCACACACACAGCACACAACGCGCGCGCGCGTACGCTCTTTCTCTCTCTTTTGTGCTTTATCTATTTTGCTTTTTCTCTGTTTTATTCTCCACTCAATCGTTTGCATTTCTTTGCTAGTTGTGTCCTTTTTTTTTTGTCACCAACTCTTCGTACGTTTCTGACGCTCTTTGCATCGCGCTGCAGACACTGGTGACAGCCACGTGCCACCGGCGCTCCCCTTTGCATGCCGCTGCTGGAATTTGGAGTACTCCTTTTAAACGCTTCACTCGTTTAACGCACGCTTTCGTGGTTAGCTATCGATTCTTTGTTGCCATCTAACATAGAGTTTTGATCACGTGAAGCCTTTAGTTTGTACTTTGTGTCTTTAGTAATTTATTAATCTATCTGAAATCAGGATAGAAATTTTGTTTTTATCAAACGTTTTTCTATTTTGATTGTAATTTTAAATTTGCATAGCTTTTTGCCTTTTTAAATAGCTGTTATAAATTCAAATTCAAAATCGTCAAATTTTTTGTGTTTGTTTGATATTATACATATAAACATTTAACGTTTGAATCTCTTTCCTCTTTTTATTCTCCTTTTTTATCTTACTATGCAATTCTATTATTGATTTTGTCATGATTTTCTATCGTAATAATGTTAATTTGAATCGTTTAGAATTGCTATTACTATTTGACAGATTTGATATTTTTATCCTTTCATACATTTTAGGACTTATGTTAGGGGTGTGTATTTAAAATATTGAAATTGGCTAAGCTTAGAACATCTAGTGGTACGATTTCGTCACTATTAATCTTATAAATTATGTTGTAAATATAGGTATTCGGATTAAATAGAAACATAAGAGTGCGGACGATGAACGAGATCGACGAATATTTCGCGCAATTTACTTTAATTGAATTTAGGTCGTGGCAAAAATAGAAAGGATGTAAATGGAGATTTATGGCATGGTACAAATTTCGAACTAATCGATCATTATCGCACGCGCGTTTAAACGGTACCTGCCGTTCCGTACTTAATTTACTGTTATTCGATGATTTAAACTTGCATATTATTTACTAATAATGGTTTACTCTTAATGGCTTCCTTAATCCTTTCGTAATTAGTGGAATAGGCAATATGTAGTTGCCAAAAATGTGGATGTGGAAATAGAATCGTTATCGCGTTATCGCCAGGAAGAGTTGCCAAGACGATATTTAGCGCATCCATCTCGTAATGTTAAACAAATTAAATAGGACGTACCCGTAATGCAGACAAATGTTCCTTATCCCAAGATTTCCTGATTGATCCTGCACTCCACCGGTCGGGATGATATTCGTGGAAATGACACTTTAACGATCGTGACAAGACAAATAGGTGCGCCGGACAACCAGAATGGTTGGTCAAATAAATCTCACTATACCGGCCTAAGATTAACTACGTTCGGGTTACTAAATACGTACCTGCCTTAGTACAGAAATCTTTGCGGTGTAAAGCGCATTTTTCCGAAAATAATCTTGGCAGAGGTGCGCCGCCTTTGAAGCTGCCTGGAGTCTCAGAGTAATTTAATATCGTATGAATCACCATGCCATTGGCTGAGGAAGTCCAACGACTTGTTTCGAAACGTTTCTGACAACCTGACAAAAATTCCTATTTCGTGTTTCATCGTCTGTCACGCAACGCCTGCACACTGTTCACCGGGGCTTTGCTACCACGCGAGTAACAAAGTGATCAAATGGAGAGATCAGTGATCATTACTCACGTTTGTGAATGCTCAAGTTACTTTGAAATGTTGACTACAACAATCATCATTAGTAAACCCCCCCCTCTCTCTCATCCATTTTCTAGTTATGATGAAGCAAATTTATTAATATTGATATACAAAATTACATCGATATTTAAAACATTTATTTAAATAATACATTAAAATCTACACTTAAAAATTATAAATGGCGTTGAACTTGCTGATATTTTCAGTAACGATTATGTTGCTTTTATTCTCAATATTATAACTAAAATTAAAAACTTTTAAATTTGACGTTAGAAATTGTTCTTAAAGATGTAAATATATGGAATTTTGGACTCTCTTATAATATTGTCATTTTGCACGTCACTTTAAAATATGGAATATTTATATTATACTTCCACTATTCCATTTTAAGATATAGGTTTCTAGGGTGTAATATAATACATTTTGAAACAGTTAAGATATCTTTCTCTTTTGACACAAAATCTTATGTCTAAATAATTCACTTGCTTTAATATGCTTTCTATCGGTACAATTGTAATACTATTGTCAATGCAACTTTTGTGAAAAATGTGAAACATTTGCAAAATGAACTTGAATTTGTAATGACAATGGGGTCCTTTGAATTTAACAGTAGAATCCTTTCACTCTTTCGAACGAAACATCAGAGATGGCATCGTCGCGCAATCGAAAGGGTGAGACGGAGGGTGACGGCAGTTACGCTTCAATCGAGGAACGCTCCATGTTACCTGGGAATAGGGGTGATTTTTTAGAAGTGTATAGCCGATAGAGATAGTCGGGTGCTCCCGGTTGCGGCTTAGTGTGGGTGGCTCGTCTACGAAACTGTAGAAGTCCCGGGTGGTGTAGTAGGTGGAACGGCAGAGACGGAGGCGGTCCTACCCTGCTTGGGGGCGTTAAAGAAGTAGGTGGGGTTGGCCACCCCCGCGCGTCAACCCTTACACCCCGCGTCTCCGAAAGCTCGGTATGCTCCCCCCGGATCTCTTCGATCCCATATTCGCCAATCAACCATCCTGTTCTTTGTCACCCTCTACCGACGAGGATTGCCTGGCGCGGCCATCTGGCTGTCTGGGTTTCCTTTCGGTGACCGTCGATTTCTTCAAAATTCAAAGATCAGCCTGGCGAGTGCGAGGAGACGGAGCGGAGACAGGCGGCAGCTCGGCCGAGACAAGCGTCCGACGGACGAACCACGAAGGCCGCTGCGTGTTCTCCGTTCTGCGCGCAGCCGGTTGATCGATTCTGTGTCGTTGAGTAGTGTTTTGTGCGCGATATCGGCGGCTTGGAGACTCGAGCGTGCTTCTTCCCGGTTGATGACACCCGGCCCGGGGTGTCACGCCTTCTCCATGGTCGCGTCGGGACGACGATCAGACCGACCAGACCACGGGGAAGAGGGTGGTGTGCGCGTCAATCGTGATATATATTTCGCATCATCCCCGCCACCTTGGCTTCGCCCATTTTCTCACCTTCTCCGCCGCTACAGTTCAGACGTACGTGCCGAGCGCGCGGTTGCACACATTCACGGTGCATATACATGGACACGGAGTGCAACGAGAGCCAGCACAGCTGCGGCGGCATAGCCCCCCCGTTTTCGCGCTTGCTTGGCACGGCACAGCATCCCTCTTCGGCCACTTCCGGCCAGGCCAGGCTCCGCCCACTTTTATATTAATCACGTCTTGGTTCGCTCCTGGCTTCTGTTCTCCATCTTTCTTCCCCAGTGAGCGATTTCCTACCGCGGACGCTTGGGAACCACACCTTTGCCCGTTGGCTTATTCATGTCCCGGGCCTTGCGACGCGGGCCTCGACGTCTCTCTCTCTCTCCCTCTCTCTCTCTCTTCTTCCATTTTCTCCCCTTCGTCTCGCCGTCGATCTCGCGGAAACACGGCGACGATGCGCTTTAGACGTGACGGTGCAAGGCTGATGGAGATATTCACGTAGCTGTTCACAGCAAGCCTCCGTTAGCTTCTCCGACGCATCACAAAGACGTATAGTTCAATTAATTTATATATGGCGAAGGTTGGTAACAATGTACCGCAGAAAATAATGCGGACGAATTAATTTTCCGTTTGGAATTCAGATAGCTCACAATACCGCTTTTAAATTCACCGTGATATTTGTTTTCACATTCGATAATGCAGATATTAGCTGTCGTTACGCGATACACTCCACGTTATATCATCATTCTTTCAATATTTCTAATGGCGCATTAATTGCGAGTAGCTCGTTAATAACTTTTTAAAGGAAATATTTGCGCGTTTTAACGCTCCTTGTTGAAGATCATTACTCTGCACCAATGGAGCGCCGGCGAAAAACGAATCGCGGCGAGGCGCAGGTGAACGCAACGTTCGTGTGTTCGGTGCCGGAGTAATGAATAATAACCTGTTATTATTACCAGGTCGAGCAATAAACACGCAGCTCGCAAACGCGCGTCCCCTCACGCCGCAATAAGGCTCGTCACGCATAGACGCGACATTTGTTTCCCGCGGGTAGAGTGTGCAGGCTATTACGAATGCCACCTTCCTACAACAACAGATATTGGTTCCATTGTTGCACGTTGTGTATCGTGACTGCTTCTCCGCCGCTTCCGCCAGTCGCGACCACTTCGCCACCACTTCGGCCCCCGGTTGATATTCCACCTCGTGTCCCTTCGCTTTTAATTTCTCTTTTGACAGAACCCCTTCGCACCGTCCTCACCGAGCAGCGGCGCTGATAACGGCGCATTGTATTGTCGAGATAGTTTGCGACGATTCCACACGTCGGGCACTCAAATTCGTTTCCTGCTTTATCCTCGATATATTCCCCTTTCATAGCCGTTGCACGATATCTAATGTATTATCTTATTCGACGGTAATTATTTTCGTGTATCGTATAATCGATTTGGAGAGGCTTTCCTGTATAGATTAGAATGAAAGATTTCTGTAACTTAATTTTTAACTAAAAAAAGGAAAGAGATCCGTAGCTGTTAGTAGGTACAATGTTAGCATGAGATATCCATCGTTACACATTCTATGTCGTGACCAGTATTTCCCGACCTACCACACCTTACTGCTCCCTTTTTAACGCCGCGCAGCAGGTCCGTTGTTTTCACCCCGAAGATCTTAATCATAGCGTGCTACCCCCAACTATAATACGCATTACTAGTAAGTCAGACCGAAGAATCATTCTAAAGACAAAATTGTGATATTCATGAAGGTTTATCGTGTTTATGCTCACGATTATCCCGCAATTTTACTTTGTTAGAGTTTCTGATGAAGATTGAGCGAGATGATGTCGAACAAAATTGTTGTAACACAATGTTGCACGTAATCACAGAAACGCCGTCCTTTCGTTAGTTACCTTTCTAACTAGGAAATACATGAAATATCCAGTCAAATTTTTACATTTTATTTGTTTTTTTTTTTTTACCTTAATATACAAAAGAGGGAATATATATAATGACTTTTATATATAGAATTACGGCAATGTGAACAAGGGTGGTGCGCACCGGGCGAAAATATGTTGCGGATGTCGCGAAATTGGCATCGTCGATGCGAATCGGCCGAATTCCTATAACCCGGTTCATTTTGTCGCGATAATATGCATTCCATGTCATTCCGGCGGCGCGTGTACGGCAATGCATCATCGCCCCCGCGACGGGTATTTGTCAATAGAAACAGACATCGATGCCGCAACCGCGGCAAGTATACGTCAATATACATAACGGCTGGCTGTTGACTTGTTACGTTGTCGCGTACCGCCGATGATTCGATGATTTGCCGATCCATGACTGTCCCGTGTCAAATATACCCCGCGACCGTTCTCGCGGGCGCGTTAACACGGAAAACGCCGGGCCGTTCATTTGCGATTGGCGCACTAACGCGCGTCGTTACATTAGATTATCAATCGCGCCGCGATTGTGATGCGCCGCCGGTTTGTACTTCGACTCGCCGTGCCGCGATAATGGGGCCCCTCTCTCCCTCGCAGCGACAATTTCGCGAATGTCCGCTTGCCCAGCCCTCGACACGCTCTCGCGAGTGACCCGAATTTTAGCGACGCGTTATGAATCGGGTTGTCCCCTGAATCCTGCTTGAATATCGACTACACGTTTGACTAGATTAGTAATTAAAATTATCACGGTATTTTGGGTATCGCGGTATTAATGCTGAGTGGCTCAGCTTAATCAATAACCGAAGAAACTGCAGTACAGAGAAGAGCGGATATGTGCTGCTTCGTATAGCTGCTTCAGCGATTCGCGACATATAAATTCTCCTATAAACGGTATCACTTATTTCATCCTGTCGTGAATAAGTTTGCGCCATGGTGCAAACCATTCAGCGGAGAGTAGTTTCGGCCCATTCAAAATATCGCGTCTAATGCTGAACGTTAAAAACATAATAACAATGAAATGGCGGGCCGTTATGTTGTCAGGCATCGGCGATGATTCGTCGATCCATGACGGAGCCGTGTCAAATGTGCCCTCTAGCTGTTCCCGTGTGCGCGCTCAACACGGCCGGCTCATTTGCGATCAGCGCACTAACTCGCGTCGTTACATTAAATTATCATCCCGTGATTCTGATGCACCGGCAGTTTGTACGGCGACTCGTTATAACACGATAATGGTTCTGCGCTCGTCTCTTCGCCGCGATTAGCGTTAAACAGACACCCGTCCACGCAAACCCGTGCACCGCTACGCGCGTTTGACGATGGTGACGTCAATAACTGATGTATCTGCCGTTGGTGAATCTTCATTGTGACAGGTTACAGACTGTTATGGCCGCTCGACAACGGCACTAATGGCCGAATCGAGATTTCGCTTCGATTTAGAGAACAGATCAGCCGATATTCCCGCCTTGGGATTATCGATCTCGCTATGTCTTATGCTTATTAATGTGCACGTTTAAAATTCACTTCCGTACGGAAGTATTTAATTGAGATTTTCTTTTGTCAATTACAAATATTTTTATCAATGGTTTTATTTTGTTTTCAATCTAATATGCTTGCATTGTAAAATTGCATCAATTTTTGAGATAGTTGACTGATAGGAAGAAATAGTCAGTAGACCGGATAGACATTTAAAACAAAAGTTGAAGGATATCGCCGATGGTTCATATTTCGTTCGGCTGCTCTCTCTTTGTGTACAAACTACGTAATAATTGATATACGATGGGACCGTGAACGCGGACACACACATGGGAGGTTTTAATATGCTTCCCGCTTCCAATGTCCAGCGCTCACCGGGATTTCTATTATGGCACGGGCGCATTACAAACGAGATGCATCAGGAAGCGCGACCAATGCAGAACCGAGTGATCGGCTTTTTTTTTAAGTCCAACCCCACTCGGATCGCCCCGCCGACAAAGTCGGCAACCATTTTCCCGGCGTCCCGCAGGGAACGTGAAACGCGCTTTGTACGTCGCGATTTCGCGTTTTCGTTCGTCCGAGCACAATGACGAGGGCGGTCGTCCTTTTCTACTGAAAGGAAACCCGTAATCTCGTGTAACGGTATACTATCGGAAGACGCGGCCGAACGCATTCGCCAGGAGCGCTATTAAATGACTTGCGAGCGATTTTTTGCGCGCCGCATCGTCGACGACAAAAATACGGAACGCTGGTTGACTCTTTGCTAAGCGAAAAGAGAATCGGACACCGAAAGACGCTTCTCTCTATTCCATATCGGATTGAAAATATACTTCATTATCAGCGTTTCAACGTTACTTTCGTTACGTTAATTCGACGTATTTAATGCTGATAGAAGATAATAGTACCACATTTTTATTAATCTATAATAATGACAGGTACAACTAAAATTCTATTAATTTTATTAATAATACCAAAATTTCAACGGAAAATTTATCTTTAATATAATTTTGTGTTATAATTATTGAGCGGATCAACATTCATATATCGTAACTTATACATGTGCATGTCTAATGTCAGTAAATTAAAATTAACGACAAAAAAAAGACACTTCCAATATTTATGAATAAATCATCGATAATCATATCACACGAACTAACCAACTTTATGGATCAGTACAATTTTATATTGCATTTAAAAGTGACAGCTTTGCAAAGTGCTATTCTTTCTTAGAACGAATAAGAGAATGAAAAGAAAAACGAGGACGAGAGTTTTGACCCGCAAGTGTAAATGGCCTGTATCTGAAATCGCTCTGCCCCGTTGTGTACCAATTACTACGAAGATACGTATGTAAAGGGGATGGTCGATGTGCCAGCGAAACATAAACTGCGATAACACCGTCCGTATCTCCTGCCTTATGGTCGGATTGGTCTGACGTGAGTAGGTCAGTTTTCACTGCCGAATACCAACTGCAATCGGGCTATATTGCCCTAAGTGCTAATAAACGCACGAATCTTGTGAAGTGTTCTCTAGTTTCTCGCCGAGATAGCGATTTCTCCAGGAGTTATTAATGGATAGTAAACCACAATGAATTATAAACCCATATTTTCAGAAATGTAAAGAAGCATTCTGGCGAAATTTATTATAACACGAAAAAAAATCAGAATATATTATCTTATGAAACGTTTAATATATTTTAAATTCAGAAATTATATGAATTCTATAATGTTACTATATTTTACTGAATAAGAATAAATTGAAAAGTTCATCGTATAATTTGTCTCTTCAGTTTCTTAATAATACTGTAAAAATTAATATAATTTAATTTGTCACGTTTTTAGAAGTAACTTTTTTAAATTAATAAATTGTATTAAAATATCAGTAAAATTTATAAGACAATTTATAAGACGAAATAATTTTTTCATTATTTCTTTAATTTTTAATACTACTACTCTTGTCTAATTAGCTGTGTCTATCACAAAAATATAAAGCCGTCTTGTAATGTTTTAAGGAAATAAAATATGAATTTTATTCGACTTAATGTTATCTGCAAATAGTCCAAATTTTAGACAAACAATGAACGTTGTCAAATCACATATCATCGTTTTTTTTTTTCTCAAAGAGTATAGATTTGTTCGCAAAAATTTCTGTGTCCCGTCGAAATCGCGGTATCATTGATACCTGCATTATTATGACAGTGATGCGTGTACAGGATCGCTCGCTGCACCACCGCGCGTGCTTTTCTCAGGCTCCATTGGAATAGGAAAATCGGTCGTGTTGATACCGCTATTGAAACAGCCGATCATTACGCACTCGTTCCGCATTGGTCGCGCTTCTCGATGCACCTCGTTGCAACGTCACCGGCATAATGGAGAGACGCTGCAGGCCGCCGCGCACCCTGGTACCGACGGCATATCAAAATGCAGCTCGGCCGTGTTTGAATTCGCGGTTCCATCATGAATCAATTACCGCGCGGATTCGTACACAACGGCGAAAGCTCGCGCGTGAAGGATGAGGAACATAAAGGGAGGCATTCGCATGCGTGGAGGTGAAGGGAAAGGGCTGCGTGTGTATGCGCGCCGGTGCACGCCGGTGTTTCGCTGTTGCACACGCGAGATCGTCACCCCCCTCTTCCCGCATCCCGTGCCCGGTTTCATCGTTTCTGCACGAATGCACCCGCTATCGTCGTACACCGATCGTTTCTCTTTTTCCCTCCGCCCTTCTTTCGCGCTCTCCTCGCGCTTTCCCTACGCGTGTTTTATTTTTTTTCTTTTCTTTTTTATTTTCCTACGATAATCATCCCATCCAACTTTACCCATTCGAAACGATGGCGCAAGTTCGTCGAAGTCACGCCTAGAGAAACGCGGAGGATTCTGAACAAAGCTGGGGTCTTTATTCGCTATGAACGCTCCTTCTCGTATAAATGCCATCGCGGCAATTTCGAATGTATTTATCTGTTAAACGTATTTATAGTGACATAATTATATTGAACGGAACGGCAACAGTTGCAGGTTTTATTATTAATACTAATCATGAGATTTTTTTATTCGAAAAAGTAATATCCCAAATATAAATATTTTATTTTGAATATATTATCTAATTTAAAAGTTTCATCCCGTATTTTACTAGTAAATTAGTCTAATTTATTTTAGAGGAGTTGTGTACGAAAGAACTTTTTTAAAAATTTCTTTTATTTGATTATTAAAGTGTAATATTTAATTGACAAAAACTCTGTAACTGATATGTGAAAAATAACAGTTAAAGTACGACGTGATATATTAATATATTACATGCTGCTAAAGCGAAAGCAATATCGTATCCTATTTGTGTTGTGCTTTAGCCTTAGCCACATATGACATTAACATATTGAACGCGATGTTATTAAACCAGACGTTGCTAAAATGGAGAATATACGCTATCATTACCGTTATACCACAGAACAACATAAGACGTATAGATGTGTTTTTTTACCTCTGTTTTAGCAACAGAATTTATTTTTATAATGAATACAGCATTATTGATTACTGAAACAGAAATAAGTAGCACGTACAAGTTAAAAACATCAGAGTTTAATAATATATAAATGTCATTTTTTTAGAAAAAAATCTCTTCATTTTTTTCTTGCTTTTAAATATCCTATAAATATAAAATTTTTTAAAATTAAGAAACTTAAATCTTTTAAGTAAATTTTTAAAAACACGTTATTTTTTTAAGCATAATGAATAGAGTCTTATGTTTTAAAAATTAAGAATTGCATAAATGTAGAACTTATGCTATACATACAGAGTACCAAGTTTTATCACAATCGTTACTTTGATACTTTATATTTATTTGTTGTTCATTTACAAAAATTGTTTGTGTCTACACGTCATTCATCTGTCATCTTTTAGTAATGAATTCTTGGAAAGAAAAATTCTATTCTTATCTTTTGCGCGCGGGGTTCATCTTTTTTTGAATACATAGATTGTCATGAGTATACTGGTTATACAACACGTCAGTCGTTATAGTCTAAATTTAATTTAAACGAGTTGAGAAGCTAAAGAAAAGTTGTTCTTGGGTGGAAACATAACATTTATAACGGTAAACTCGACTTTAAGTTCAATTTTTGATTTTCTTTGAGAATTTGCTACAAGTAATGTTTCGTTATTAATTTTGTTATTAATTTTAGGTAAAAAATTAGCAATGTTATATTTAAGTAAATCTCCATACTGAAACTAAATTAAAATTTTCTATTAATATTGTATTCATTACATATCATTTTGATTTAATAATTGTTTTCCGATTTTTAATGAGAGAAAGAGAGAGAGAGAGAGAGAGAGAGAGAGAGAGAGAGAGAGAGAGAGAGAGAGAGAGAGAATTTTTATTTACATAATAAGTTTATTTTTTGTTTTGTTAATATTTTAGATTTTATTTTAAATTTTTTAATACTTTATATATAAACTATTTGTATAGCATTTAAATTTTGTTTAATTTTGCACGTACTCTCACAGAAACGTAAAACCTATATATGTAATTTTTTGCTAACAAATTCTAACAATTCTAATAATCAAAAGAAAGCGTTTATGAGGATTCACTATACATAGAATAAAATTTAGTTTAACAAAGGTATAAGATTAAACAATTTTTTTTATACATTTATTGCGCGACACGATTATCGTATGTTACTTTTTATCTGTAGATAAAAAAAGGAGCGCGTTTGCGCTAGAATTTAATCGTGTCAGCAATCCAAATAAATAACAACATCGATTTGCAGCTTGCATACACGGCGATAAGAGAATATTCAATAAACGAGTAAATAAGTAACAAAGTTTCAAGATATTCTTACTATTTAGTATTCTTATCTGCTTTCAACTGTTTTCGCAGGAGAACACATTACATACGAAACCGGCATTTTTGTGCAACTACATTAGTTGGTCTTATCATATAATTACAATACCACAAAAATGATCATTTTTAACCGAAGTAGATATTGATCGTTGCTCTATGGACTTAAGATAACTCGACTTGATGGTCGGAAATTATTTATCGGGGAGGTGTTTACCGATTATTTATTTATAGTTTAAATGTAAATATTCCACTCGTAGTTAGATTACATCGACTACATGCGCAGATCTCATTTTTATTGATATCACGCGAATATTATTTTTAGTAATAGGTTCCAATTAAAACAACTTTTTGTAATTGCAAACTCATTTCTACTGCATATTTCAGAAATAATTTAAAAGCATTATTTTTTTGCAAGAAAAATTTATAAACGTAAAAATAGAACGGTTTAAATATGAATATCATATGCTTCTGTCATAGTATCACGTCGGGATTATTCATGTTTACATTTACGTTGTTTCATCACGCAGCCATATATATCTGACACTTGTCAAAATTTTACGTCATTAATCTGACAAATAAGATGGCCACGAGTAAATTCGATTCGTGTTCATTTTGCAAGCGCGAGTCATATAAAACTATTGCACCCAATCGCGAAGTAGAAGCCTATTCGCAATACCCACGCGGTTCACTTTAAATTTCTCGAGACTCGAGCGGTCTTATCAGTTTGTCGACACCGTCTCCCAGTCGTAGTAGAAAGAGATCTCGTGCAGAAGTCCGTGGAGAGTACAGTTTGTGATACACGTTCGAGTCTGCTTTGTTCCCGCGTCAAGTTTCCCTCCGATGAACTAAACTACTGTGTAAATTTCTGCCGGTCTTCTGGAAAGTGCATCTCATTTGCATCTCGCAACTGCATCAGACACGCATCATTTATTTTATGACTCGATACATTACGGTTTACGACATAATCGTTGTCTCAGACGCTCATTGACCTTAATGAAATATTCGCTGGAAATTTTCATTTACGGTTTCGTGACGACATACGTGTAACTCGGAATTTATATTTGTGAACGTCTATTTTTATCGTGATATTTTATTAAATACAAAAGTTGCCCTATATATATATATATATATATATATACAGTGGCGTGCAAAAGTTTCCGGCCAGTAACATTTTGTACTCTAATTTATTCTAAAAAAAGACTAACGATTTTTAATTATTATGAGATATGATTATGAGATATAGGAAACAAAATAATATTGTAAAACAATATTATTTATGTTTGTAAATACATTTATTATTATAATTGTTATATTTGCATGTGCAAAAGTTTCCGGCCACATAATATATTTGACGTAGTAGGACTTCAAAAATTTATTTACGAATAGAGTATAGCGTTGAATATTTACATTTAGTTCATAGAAGGTCGTGGAAGCATAAACATGGCTCGGCATACGCAAATTCAAATTCGTGAAAGAATAATAAAATTTTCAAAAGAAGGAAAGTCTTCTCGTGAGATTGCTTCATTATTATCGATAGGTAAATCAACCGTGAATGATATTATTGTAAAATACAGTTGTGGGTATGGTTTAAAAGATCGTCCGCGTAGTGGAAGACCAAGAAAGACATCTAAAAAGGTAGATCGTATCATTAAACGCAAATCAACTGCAGATGTTAAGAAAACTGCTGCCGAAATTGCACGCGAGCTAAAGGATGAAAACTTAGCTAATGTTAGTCGTAGTACTGTGACACGAAGACTACATGATGTGGGACTTTTTGGCCGTATAGGTATTAAAAAACCATTAATTAGTAAAAAGAATAAGAAGGCCCGATTACAATTTGCCAAAGATCATCTAAATTGGACAGTCGAAGATTGGAAAAAAGTAGCTTTCTCAGACGAATCTAAATTTAATCTTTTTGGAAGCGATGGTAGACAACATATACGACGTCCTGTTGGTACCAGAAATGACGTTCGGTATCAAATTCCTACTGTGAAGCACGGTGGAGGAAGTGTGATGGTTTGGGGAATTTTTTCTGCACAAGGAGTTGGTCCATTGGTCGAGATCAACGGAAATATGAACGCTGCTATTTACAAAGACATTTTAGAAAAAAATTTATTAACATATGCTAAAGAAACAATGCCGCATAATTGGATATTTCAGCAGGATAATGATCCCAAACACACATCCAAGTTATTAAAACAGTGGTTTTCCTCTTCAAATGTGAGAGTTTTAAGTTGGCCATCTCAATCACCGGACTTGAACCCCATAGAACATTTATGGGAAACGTTAGACCGTCAAGTTCGAAAGCATACATATTCAAATAAAGCCGCATTATTCAAATCGTTGAAGGAAGAATGGGCTAAAATTTCACCTGTTTGTATTAATCGATTAATTGAGTCGATGCCACATCGTTGTGCGGCTGTTATCGCTGCAAATGGTATGGCTACAAAATATTAATACTAAAATATAATTTAAGTGTATTACAGAACATGTAGACTAATAATTTTTCTCGTAATACAAAGTGGCCGGAAACTTTTGCACATCCAAATATAACAATTATAATAATAAATATATTTACAAACATAAATAATATTGTTTTACTATATTATTTTGTTTCCTATATCTCATACTCACATCTCATAATAATTAAAAATCATTAATCTTTTTTTAAAATAAATTAGAGTACAAAATGTCACTGGCCGGAAACTTTTGCACGCCACTGTATATATAAACGCGAAAAATTTCACTAAACGTGAGCAAAAAACTTGTGAGCGACGTTTCATGGATTGCCAATGCTCCACAACCTTGTGCTTGTATCTGTGATCAATCAAGATTCAAAAATGTGCTTTTTCATTGGTTGGCGCGAAGGCGGCATAAAAATTCCTAATTTATGAAATGGAAAGTCTATTAAGGTTTGTTCATCGAGCATAAACTTTTCATTTAATTTAGATTTTATTTTTCTTAAAGAGTTTTATTTATGGTATATATGATTATAAAAAGTAGTTTTATTATCAATTTTAACTATTGGTGTCTTTTTATATTATTCGTAGCAAACGTTAGATTGGTATATAAACCATGTTTATTAGAAGTCCAAAGAATGAAATATTCTACAATTACGAAATTTTTAATTTGAAAAACACAATGTCATTGTTTCAGAAATTTATTTTTAATTTAATTATTTGACAATACTTACTGATTTGTTACATACAAGGAAATTTATAATATCGAAATATGTAAAATTCGTGGTCAATTAATGCTAAATTATGACTGTTATTTTACAATGTAACGCAATTAAAAATAGCATTCGATGAAAAATAATACGTTGCATGTAGAGCCGCAGAAAAAGAAGTCATCATTTGTGTATTGCGCTCTTATCTGCGCTCGTTATTGTTTGCGCAATATTGTTTTGTCCAAGATAAGTTCCCCATGCCCATTGTGCCGACGAGCATATATTTGCTCGACTTATTTCTGTTTAGTTCAGAAACTCGTTCTAAAATCATGAGCTACATCGATTTACTTCCAGTTAAAATACTCATATTTTATGAGCACGAAAAAGCATTTCTTTATCTTGTATTTTTATTTAAAAAGTCCAATCTTATCTACATCTTCTAAATCGCCAAGTTCTTCTATAGGCGTAGCGTTAATTTTTGCGAAGGTTAACGTACTATTCGCGTCTTGGTGAAAAAGCGTACAAGTGCACCCGGAAACGTCACTCCAGCCGCTCGTGAGGAAGGAGGGAAGAACGAGCGCGCGATCAGATCGCGCGCTCCGCTCCGCTCCGTGGAAACGAGGCGAACGCATCGTGGAGGAGTGCACAGCGGTCACGGGGGAGCGAAGAGGAGAGGGGAAAGATGACATAATCCCACTCTCGCAATTTGCGAAACAGATTTACGCGTGGGACGGGCCCGGCGCGGGCATTTATGATAATGTGTAGCGCGGTTTACTGGACTCGATGCTCTCCATGCGTGCGAGTGCGTACAGCGTCGTTCAGAATCAGCCGTCGGCGATAACCTGATGTGGGACGCGAAACTCGATATGATTAATTTGGTTAATCGCGTACGATGCATTTTTATGAATTATTGATCGCGCGCGCGTGATTTCTTCAGCAACCAGATAGAGATATTTAAGATACATGTAAGATACAAAATTTTTTTGCGTTTGTGCAAAAGTCTACGAATAAAAATAAATAAATAGAAATTTACTGAAATAAAACTCGATGTATTTTCCACCACTTGATTTGATCGAAGGAATTTGATCAGAAAAAACGGTGATAGAGTGGCGAATGCTTCGAGCTTTACAAATTCTTGAATTCAAATGGTAGAAACAATCGATTCGCGAAGAAAGAAGGATTAAGCTCCGAATTTCCAAGGGTAATAACCACATTAATTATATAATTGTAAATTTGATTTATTCGGATGTCTATTACATTACAGCGGACAATCATCGCTCATCGATCAATAATGGATTATCATGATCACCGTGATCAGGATCGAATTAATCTAGCCATCTCCTCCGATCACGTCTGATCTGCCCGATTCCTGGACAATGCTATATAACACGTGCACAGACAAATCCGCGAATACACACGCGGGGAACACACATAAGCGTGATGTAGCTGCTTCGCTGGTGAATCCTACTTAACGCCGTCCCTGATGCCTGAGCTGACGCACACGTACGACATGTATGTACGACACGCGGGGCAGGGGCACCGGGATAATCGCACAAGACGATTGGTAGCTTCCTGTCGGTCACGTGACCGGCCTGCATCGCGGAACGACGGCGAACGCATGGGGCTGCGGAGGATGACATTCGTTGCACTCACCCGGTGTCATTAACGATGTCCGTGTGACACACACACATACACACACACGATTACGGATTAACGTACGCAAGCGCGCACTTTACTAATTGCAATCGATCAGGGGGATCCATCGGGAACGTTTAAGCTAACTTTGCGACGTCCCGATAATCGCCGTCGCTAATTATCGGGACACCTCAGACTCGGTAATTTGACGTCTAAAATCGGCTGGCTTGGCGGTATTCCGAGACCGTTAAAAGCACTCCCGTCTCGGCTCGAGTAGATCTTCCCTTCTCGCCAACGAGAGAATGGTCCCGATACGGAAAATGTAAGCTCTGGCAGTCCGAATCGAAAACACGTCGTTCGGGGCTAAATGTTTCTCGCAGCACCCTTAAATTTCGAGTCGAAGCGAAATATGGGCAGAGTAGAAACACTGCTGTAACTAGGTGAGCATGCACTCGAAACACTCAGCGCGTAAGAGCGCACTCCCTCCTCTTTCTCGTGTCTTTCCTCTCACGACCCATCCCTCTTCACATACATGCACTCTTCACCTCGCACACGTGACACTTTTCAAAGTGCAAGTAGAATTTATTACTATTAAGAAAATAAGTTTAAATAATTTGCAATTGAGAGATGTTACATAATTCGTGTCATCATAATGAGAGTCTTCGTAACGAATTTAATTCTTTTTTTACTTGTCTTTTCCGACTATTAATTACATCAAGTTATAATAAATGTATTTATTACATATATTTATATTACGAATAATTTGTCAATGTGAAAATACAAAGTTTATATTAATATATTTTTAACTTTAGAATGTGTGCTACTCATATTTTTTTACATTAATATTACTTTAGGTGAAAATTCATCTACAAATTTAAAAGTTTTTTTAACATTTTTTTTATTTTATAAGTTGTATATTATTAGAATTGAATTAACATTATTTTAATACAAAACTATTTTAAATAAAAATTCATTAATATTCTTTGTACGCACTTTTATCGATTTTTAATTAGACATCACAGGTTGTGTTTGTTGTTAAGGTGTAATATGCAACAGATTATATTTTATTGCAATACATAAATTTCTTATTATCAAGCTTTAGTCAATAATAAAATATATAATTATCTGATTATATGTGTATAATTTGAGAACTAATTTAATTTTTTTTCTATGATAAATCGCTGCGTTATGTATCAATTTGCAAATTTTTGTTTGAAATGAATTCCAAGGTATTTCTAAATTCAAATCTTATCGTCATGCTTTGATCCACTGCCGATAACATCTGACGATTTATCTATCATTGTTTCGCAAACACAATTTGCGTCGCAAAAACAATTCGTAGTCGACAAATTGATCGCGTGATACCTCACGGAGAACTAATAAAGTACACTTGCATGAAAGAAAAAATAGATCTCTATCAAATTGTGATTTCAATGGATCACGTTGGTAAATTAATCACGTTGACATTGACTTGTTCGACTTCATCTCGAATCACATGTCTACTTATATGTCAGTTGTGGCTATTACACAAGTGCTCGACAGAGAATTCTCACAATCATAAAGAATAAATTACAAAGAATATTACAAAGAAGTATTAATGAGCAGAGAAGAAAAAAGTTATTTTCCATGTAGAAAATTTAACGCGTATCTATTCTGCAATATTAAGAAAACTGTAATGAAAAAAATTTTAATGCGAAAGCGAACAGATTGCTATCTCGGTATACACTCCATATATATGACCATATAAATGTATTTTTCTATTAAATTATTTATAGAATAATCTAGAAGAAACTGAAACAGCACCATGTTCAAAATCATAATCATCATTTTTAATCGTGTTACATCCCGATTTTGAACAAGCGTGCTTTCTGGAAACACATCCATTTTTATATGTTACTTGTAAAAGTCCTGTAATAATTTGATTTTATTTTATAAAAAAGATGTTATATCTAAAGAGTAGTAGTGTTGAAATAATCGGGGAAGAAACGTTAGTGATTATATTGGGCCATTCTTTCGCGTTTCTTCTTTGCGATGGTTTTCGCGAGTCGCGGAGCTCATTCGCGCGGTTACGCTACCTTCCGGTGGAAAAAACGGAGATTAGCCGCGCGACGACGTTGCCTCGCAATATCGTGCCATCTATTTTGTAATAGAAACAACGGAAGAGCCTAATTCCGCGAGGCTGCCTCGCTCTCCTCGCCATTAGACGCGCAGATACATGCTCAACGCGCATATATATGTATGTATAAATATATAAATATATATACATTATACATATATATGATGCCATTTCTATCTATTTATACTTATCCCAGCTACTTACCTACCTACCTAATTATACCGAGTGGTCCACTAGGAGCGATAAGCGATTTACATACCGAACGGCGCGATGGATTTACTGCTCGGCTGTGTACGACATCGATATAGTCGAGTCCCGGCCGAACCGAGCCGAGCCGAGCTGAGTCGCGCCGTCGACTTTGCTCCATTTTGCTCCTATTTCAGGAAGTCGGAGGAACGGCTCGCAAATAGTGAACATTGCCGCGCACGTCACACGTTTTCTCTTCCTCTCGCTCGCGTTCTTTGCTCGATGTGTCGCGTTCACGGGAATAGTTGCTCTTTGCACTCCGCGCGGAACGCGCGCGGGGCGAAAGCGTACTGTCACCATGTTCGCTCTGCTCCGCTCCTTCGCCTGCCTTTTTTTTTCGATTTTTCAGCAGTCCCTGGAGTTAATCCGGGGTAATCAAGATATCTCAGGAAAGAACTATATGCATATTTGTGAGAATTGTAGATGTCGCGAATGCATCCGTCGTATTTCTATTAATTTCACCTCTTGATAAATCCATAATGGACATATCAAAAGGAGTTCAATTTTCTAACATTATAATAGAATATGCAAACTACTGAATGCTGTAATGCAAATGAAATATCAAATAATGACTATGTCCATCTATGAATAATACTAAAACAAGTTTTTAAAGGTTTTTTTTTTTTTTAGAAATTTTAGTTTTAATATTTTTCCCTGCGATATCTTCTTTAGATAATGTTGTTCAAAATATTAATATGTGAATAGGTATATTTAGCAAAACGAGAAGATGAAGATAAATTCACAATATTCAATCTGCATTATATATATTGAATGTGACCTTTATACATATTTGCAAATTATAGACCTAATTATAACCGTCTCTATACACACACATACACTCATATATATGATTTTATTAGTGTATTAATTTATTACTATTAGCTTTTGCCAAGACTTCGAAGACTTTGCAAAATCATAGCGAGTTGTTGACGCGTTTATTATCGTATTTAATTTACTGATAATAATTTAGTTTTTTACAAAAATTATACTGGAAATAGATCTGTCTTTATATGTTTATGTATTTGATATTAGTAAACATATTCAATAAAATGAAGAATAACTTGTTTGTGTTATGCATATCATGCTTTTGATAAGGATTTCGATAGAAAGATATAAATATGTAGTAGTTACATATTGTGTAATTGAATCGCGAAAAAGCAGTGCGGTCATTTGTGGACGTAAATCTTGATGTGTCGCGCGTTGCCCGCGTATAATCGATAAGTAAATCATTCGCTCGAGAAAGCACGAACGTGCCAAACGATGAGACAGATTTACTGTACGCTCCATTCTTAGCAGCATTAGTATTTTGCTTTGCTGTAACTTCCGCAATCATGAGGCACTAAGAATTGTAGTGATTAGAATTTGTAATAATGTAGATATTTGCTTGGACATGGTTTCTTTTTTTATCTTATAATATCTATCAACTTGGTTTAATTTTTTAGATTAATATTGTTAACCTAAATTTTAATTTTTTATTTATTTATTAATTATTGACTATACAGAAGTCTCTGTGAGTTAAAACTTCTATTTTCATAAAAAAAGTTTAGATTTATGTAAAACTTATATAGATTTTATATTTTGAGAAAACAAAATTTAAAAATTATCTTGTTGGAGATATTTACATAGGTTACTTAGAAAAATTAAGAAATAGTAACCAAAATTATTTCTCATCTTTATTTACTGATCATAGTAGTTGCGTAGGTTATCTTATAAAAGTTAATGGCAATTCGTAAGATCCGAACCATAAAAGTTCTGTGAAGAATTTTACTTTGATATTAATTAATGTTTTTTATTGTACAATATTATGTAAACATGAATCAATTTTAATGAGCAACGAAAATTAATAATGTAAAGAAGCAATGTAAATAGCTTTAGATATAATTTGTAGCCTTTCGTCGAACTGTGCAACTCAATTTGATTCGAATCTGATTACGGACGCGAAATATATCGAGCACAGCAATGACAACAGGAGTCTATTTTCAACGACTTTATTCTTAGAATGGCGTAAATTTAATTGCGACAGGCGTAGCGACGCACAGCGACAAACATGTATCGCGTTTGAAATATGACTTGGAAGTGTAGTGCAACGAGGATTATTTAATTTAGTTAATTATTTTCAATCGGGCGACAAACTTTCAAAAAATCCGTCACTGAAATTCTACACCAACATTCATGGATTTAGGACGTTGAAAGAGAAAATATCCATTAATAACTTTATTGAAAGTAATCATATTAATTTCTGTTAAAAGAAGATTGTTTATCACAATTTTCGTCATGACAGATATATAATTATGACTTATTATATTATACGTATAGTTATATAACATGTCCTTCAGTAAGATGCTTTCTTCAGTTTTCAAAAGTCGAATTTTCTTTGACGAGAATATGGAGACGCTTCTTCTCGAAGGGATTAAGAATACAAAATAAGATTATATCATATGAGATTATATGAGATCAAAAATGGGTTCTCAAATGAATCGTTCAAGACAGGTGGGATGTTCGAAATTACTTTAGAAAATTTGAATTCTGGCGATATATTGATTGTGTCTGGGAACATTTTGAGAGTATATTCATCGAAATTCGACAAAAACATATGTTATATTGGTGAAGATATTTTAATTTGAAAATCTAGGTGACACGTAAAATTTATTACGTTGCAACTGTCAAAGAGCGAATCAATTGCGAAGTGCGAATACACTTATATTCAAGAGTCTATAAATTTGAAAATAATTGTATAATAAGTACGTGCATTATCAGAAATCGAAATACAAAAATTCATATAACTCAGGAAAAAAAAGCGTGAGTTCTCTACACACGTGTTGCCGACACGAAACTTTTATCACTTCTTCACATAGGTTTGCTTTCTTTCAGAAAATGGTGGATTTAGCGAAGTTAATATTTTTAAAGGAATAATGAATTCGGACTGCCCGAGCCGCACGTTCTGACTCTAAATCTTTTTCGTAAATAGATTATGGCGCGAGATAATGAAAAATTTGTCAGGGCGCAAGTTATCACGCTCCTCTCTTTTGAAACTTTCTCTTTTCACCAGAATCATTCTTGATGCTTGTTTATAATTTGTGCGATGTTTAAAAAATGTAATTCGTCGCATTGCGTTGCTGTTGAACTCCATTATCTCGGCAATATTATATGCCAGTCTTTGATGCACGTGTGCTAAACGTAATTTACTAATACATGTTAAGTCTCATGTAAGAAATACTGTCTGTATAAATTGAAAATTGAAAATACTTTTTCCGTCTAATTGTGGAATCGCACAATGAGCATTCAGCATTATCCATTATTTACCGCGAAAGGTATATACATTGAGATAAGATAATTTATACGAAGCATCACGTGATTAGAATAATCGCAGACTTGTCTGCTATCTGGAAACTGACGGCAAGAAAATTAATATATGAATCATCGAGTATACAACGTATTCCAAATACCTTATTACTATTTCATGACTGCACGATGAAGACGCACATGTAGTGTTTTACGACTTTACGTCGCGATTTAATCTTTATGAGATGTTATATATTTCTATCTGTCAATAATCATTTTTATAGATTTGCATGATATATTGTTAATATTTTATTTTAAATTAGTTTACATTAAAAATTACGACATGAATTACAGTTACAGATCGAATATAGACAGGGCAAAGTAATTAATTACACCGAAAAAAATTTTATTATTGGGTAAATCTATTTTGCCATCATTTTCTTAACTTTTAAAGAAATATTTTGTAAGCTTATAAAGAAATTACTTTATATCTGCTAAGATTTATTTAAATATAGAAAAAATAATTTAGAATATATTTAATAATAGAAACTCTTTTTTTCCAGTTCAGTGTTTTAAAATGAACAATATGTCTTGCCCAAAAATTTACTGTCTTAAAAATTCAATAAACGATTTCTCAAAATTTGCGCTTATCTACGTTTAGTCGCAATGGCTAATTTATGGGAGATTTTTTCCACGGCGATTGCGGCAACGCGAGCGCGTCTTGAACGCCACGCTGAGCTCGACACGACGATTATGAAGCAGCAGTCGGCGCGGTGGCTCATTCCCGTTGATAAATTCGCGTTTGCATGTGTCTGAATGCGCCATTGATGAGAGGTAGAAGTAGTCAACGTCGGCCAAGAACCTGGTCTTACCTCGGACAGCACGCGCGCGCGTTGACATTAGTATTAATAGTTATGAATCTAGAATAGAACGTACCAGGCTGTGTGTCATGCAGATATGCGAGGTACATCCGCGCGCGTTTCACTGTCGGGAGATATGAATGCAAATGCGAGGAATGTTAGAAAATCGAGAGAGTCTTCCCGTCTCTGGAGTCCGAGTCCGGTCGGTTGAATCGCACGCGTCTCGGCGCGGCTCGCGCGAGGAAGGAAGGTCACGATGCACGCCGCGCCGATAAACTTGATGAAAAAGAGCTTCCCGGAAAATCGCGCGTCCCAAAGTCTCTGTACGCAACTTGCTGAGAATGCCATTAGGGTTAACGATCGCGGCATGTCGGCGTGAACGGTACAGGACGGAGCGTGTGAAAGCGCAAAACAGAGAGACGCGATAACGAGCGAATTCGCGCGAGCGCGTTTTTCGCCTTCGTAACCAGATAAACGCTTCTTACTACGCGAATAATCGACCTTTTCAGACATCCGTGGGATTAACACACTGATTTCACATACTCTGTAGCTTTATGTAGTCTTATTTTTATTTACTGATATTTTTTATGGATTATTACCACAGATTAATTTCTATATTTTAGCATTTATATATTTTATATATATATATATTTTTTTGTTTTTATTTCAATGATGGAAAATATGTGTTGAAAACCTGTTATGTTGAAAAGATTTTAATTATAACTATAGTACTGAAATTAAACTACATATTTATTTCCTTTAGTAGATAATACTGATTTCGATTTAGAAAGTAACTTTTATACGCTTTTTATACGTTGATATTAAATTATTATGACATTATCTCTAAATTAAAAAAAAAAGTCTATAGAAAAAGTTGCTGAATGCGTATCACTTAAATTATTTTTATTATATATTTATTATATTTTCCATTTGGTATTGATTTGTACGCAAACGAAAATTGGAAATTGTAGGTTGATGTTTTGGTTACCTGTTATTACAGTGTTTAATCTTTTATTAATAACAAATTAATTTATTGTCTTTTTTGCAACATACTGCAAAAAAGGTATGAATTAAGTTCAGTCTCATAAATCGTATTTGTGGGTCTTTCAAATTATTTCTCTAAAATTTTTAAAAATATACATGTATTTTACTTGCTTATTAATTTACGATACTATCAAATAAAATGTTTTTTCATATTTCTATAATAAGGCAAACATTGAATATAAAAAGAAGAGTTAGCTTTCTGAAGTGATCTATGTATGGATAATTTCGTTAGTGTGTCAAATATGTCTTAATTTTGGGCCTCATACCTATTAACCAAAATTTATGTGTGGTTAATTTTAAGTATGATCTATGATACGAGTCATATAAATTGCAAGAATTAACCTACTTAGAAGTAAATGGGTAAATTTCTTGTGATTTAATTATATTCAATTTTTATATAGTGTCTAAAGAATTCTGTTATTCGTTTTAGAACAATTGGAATGTAATTTGACTTAAAATGTGAGAAGTTCTTTAGCTGATCATTCGAATGTTCGTCTTTTGGTGTTAGATGCTCTGTCTGCCTTCAGGTGTATTTATAGTATAGCTTTTAGAGCGTTGCTTATGAGTTAGAGGAAACTAGACAGGCTTCTTTCTCTGACTACCTTAAATTCTGTTTGAGAGAGAGAGAGAGAGAGAGAGAGAGTGTGTGTGTTTTCCAAGTTTCTTTCTTCTTTTTCTGCGTGTTGCGTGTGGCTATAATAAAGAAATACGTTCCCTTCGCAATATATTCACATTTATAAAATCAATATTATATAAAAGGATTGTACTACATGATATAATTTTAATTTTACGATTTCGATTTTTATGTACTTTTACAGTAAATTATTTTAGATAAATATCGACATAAAAGAAAACGTGAAAATATAAAGGCAAAATTTATATTTTTAAGCATCTTGCGTTAATTTCGATATACACATAAGATGTTTTGAGCATCATGTCTTTTTTATCGAGTATATACGCAAATACTATCATTAGCATTGTTGTTTGTCTTTGACGACACATCGTTATGTGAAAGTAATAATCAAGAACTCCAAGTACAATAACGACCAGAATTTTGTACAGGATCAGCGACCCACAAATATGTAAAGTGGCGTCGATAGGTAGATGATCGGAGAACGATGCGACCGATTGTGATTATTTTTCCCCAATCAGCGTTGAGTGTCGTTCCCTCATCAGTCCGACTTTGTGTAAAATAACGAGACAATGATCGAACCTTATTGGACCGTATTAAAACGAGAGACCCTCTAACGGCTCTAACAGGTGCATGGATTTAATATTGGATTTGCAGTCGAAAATTATTGTCCCAGTAGACTATTGTTCGTATTGTCAAAAATATAACGCTCCTTAATAAGATATTCAGGAAAAGAATTTCTGTAACAAATCAAATTGTAGATATAAGTATAAATCTATAAATAATTACACTAGTTTACAAATTTTACATTAATTTTAGAGAAAAAAAGAACAATTTTTAAAAATATTTTGGGGCGCTGAGTAAATATCTGTCGCCAGAATAATTTCATTATGTTTCAGTTTTTAAAATATAGCACATTGTTTGACATTATAATATGTTTGTTTAACATTATAATCTATATTATAATTATAATATATATTATTTATTTATAAAAGTATCGCACAACTTTGTTGTTTTAGTTTACATTATGACATAAAAATGTCGAAAAGATTGTGTAAAAATTAATTTAGACTATTTCTGTTACGTTTATGTTCAACACGTTGTTGGAAAGAAGGATATAGTCATAGAATTACTGAAATTTGTTTATTTATATTATTTTTTATATAAAAACATAAATTAAATCCTCATGATTTTTGGATCAAACTTTATTATACATTAAAAAAAGAGTTGTTTTTTTAATTGGACTTAAAAATATTTCGATGATAAATTCTGACTCAGCGTTGAAAATTACTACAGCGTTGAAAAATAAGTACTTGTACACAAAATTATGTAAACTAATATTATTAATATGTTTTATTGATTATTTTAAATTATTATAGAAAATGAAATTTTTTATAACATTTATGACAAAATATGAAAATTGTTATAATTGTAACATTTAACATCTAAATGATTCTGTTTTTTAAATTAATTCTAAATAATTTCTTTATTTTTAAATTACAATTTCTAAGAAAATATCAACGGTATTTTATTACCAACGGAATGTATACGAATTGCTTCCAAATAGTTCACTAATTTTATATTACGCATTATTATTATGAAATATTTCAATCATGATTCTCCTTATTTTGATAATTCGATTATCAATTATTCTCCGACGCGATAGGCAGTATTTCGCTCTCCAAATTGCTGTAAATTCCGCACGGTGTTAATTGTTTTCGCGATTGCCGTGTTTTCTCATAAAATGGCACGAAGGAATGCGTTATGCAAATGATTGAAAACGCGAAACGTGTGCGATAAAATTGCACAAACGTTCGATAATTTTCATTGTAAAACGTCGTAAAAAACAATAAGAATTAAAGTTTATTTATGGTGCATTTGAAAGTGTATTTAAATATTTGATACATCGTAAATGCTTTTGACACTTGACAGCGCGTGTATGCGTCAACAGCAGAGTGAGATGCTTTAAAAGAAAAGCTTGGTGCTCAGTTATTCACATGTCATATTTCGCATGACACATCGCATCGTCTCAAGATCGCGGAACTTGTTCATCCCATCTCGTTCGCTTATCTCGGAATAATTATGTACGGAATAATTAAAACGGCGGGCATTGCGGCACAGAGGTTCTCCGTTCGAGTTTTATCGTTAATTCAACCACTGAATTATTAAGATCATTGGTAGAGGGCAACGCTGTAATTTATATTCTCGGCATATTGCGTTCGATAATATCATTGTTTCGTGATGGTAAACGTTGTACGCAATCGCGACGAGCGTTTGCGAGTTTTATTGCTTTTCGGAGCGAACGAGTTACAATAACGTCGGCAATAGGGTGCCAGACATTGTAAGGAACTGTTCAATTCGAATTTATTACCGGTTGCTTCGTTACTCCCTGGATTATCTCGCGACAAGGTGTAAACCTGTGAGAAATCGATTGGGCGAATTTATCGGGCGTTCGTGCGTGGGATTGTAAAAAACAGCAAAGAGATATACTGGACTGCCGCAATATACGGAAGGGAGAGAATTATATTCCTAAGTTTTCTTACCTGATGTCCTCATTGGAACGAGTCGAGAGGACGAATCGGCAGAGGCCACGAACAGGCACAATAAAGAGTTCCTCGACTTTACGGTTCAATTCTAGAAGCTCTTTTTCCTGCTTTCGTATTATAGAGTTTAGGAGATTCCAATTCTACGTGAAAGAAAGTGAATGTAACTCACGGAAGATTTCCGTATATTTCATTCTGTTTTCTATTTTCGGAGAAGAATAATAGAGCCCAATAATTTTCTTGAATTTTAAAGAAATAATTAAGAAGAGACGTCGTTATTACATTCGTTCATTTATCGCGAAATGTTAATATTTGATAACACATTTCACCTTTTTATTTATTTTTCTGATCGTCGCATATCACGATAATTAATTTAATGTAAAAAATTACCGCTCGATGGAATGAAATAGTTATTTGAAATCTATCACATTGTCTTTGCAAAATATTGATAGCTGCGACAAATGAAGCTTCAAACACAGTTCAATTATAATTTAATCTTTTGAAGATAAATGATCTACTGTTTGCGATCGCCGTCTTCATACCAAGAACAGAATTCTTTCCAAAAATTAATATGTAAATAATATTACGGAAAAATAAGAATATCACAAACATTTAATCTACTTTCTAAAAAAAGGTTTAACTGTTTTTCTTCTCACTGATTGTGAGAAAAATAATCATTAAACTAGAGCGTGTTCAAATGACGCGATTACTTTATAAGGACATTATTATATAATCATCGCCATTTGTGATTGTGTCTATGAGTATGCGAACCACTGACTACCGCGACTAACCGTCACAGGTGTTAAATATTAAACTCAGTCACCGGGGGGTAGACGCGCTTTAGAAATCTCGCCAGACATTGTCGCGCTCTCATTTAGGATATGATATTTAACGAAGCTATGTCAGAATATGCGACGGCGTGTTACGGAAATATTACATGTAATATTTGATCACTCATTACTGTCTCTACGAATCAGGTATTTTTATTACTCGGGATAATCCGATATGGTTTGATGCTTTCGTATGTGAAATATTGAGAGGCCACATCGCATTCTCATCGACTGCAAGAGACATTTTAATAAACATGTAATGTTATATGCGGTTCGCAATTTTTATTTTGCGTTTTATATGAAATCAGTTTCTTGTGAATAAATGCATAAATTTGTCTCTCTTACACCTATCAACTTTCAAGATTATTCTTTAACATAATTTTTATTGTTTTTAATATATTTTTAAAGTAATAATTATTATGCATGTATATATATAATGTTTATTTGTAATATAAAAAATTTATTTTAAATATTTTATACAATTATTTTAGATTTTTATACAAAAGTTTCTGTTTTACATAATTGACATTTGTGTGGCGCAGTTAGTAATTGTATAAGAAATAAGAAGCTGACTTTTAACAAAGCTATCTGCAAATGAAAGCAGTTAACAAAAGGCGAAATATGGATTAGTATATCATTATAGAGGCATCATCTCAGATCCTTAAATTAAGTTTATTGAGCAATTTTCATGGTGTTACCTCACAGCAACCCTCATAAAAAATGAGGGTGTTTATATCGAGCGCAGGTTCCTTCTTCGTAATACATTGCTATGTTAAAATTTCGAAGTTAATTAAAAAAAGCAATTCGCGCGCGACGACATTTAGGACGTTGTAGGCGAACGTAATGCAAAACGTAATAAAAGCGTGGAGAACGCGGTAAACAAAGAAAATAAGTGGTTCGTGCTCGTTTTCCAGACTTTTATGAGTTGAAAACTTCTTTCTTTTCTTCCATCCCCCGATATTTCGTAAACAATTAGGCCGACAAACCCGCGACCTCTCAATACGATTTCGATAAGAAAAAGTATGAAAAATTAAATACGAATTAAATGCATTAATGTTAATGGGTTTGCAATAAAAAGAAGACATTGGCTCTTTTTATATTACTTAATTCTAATGTAATAATTTATTATATATAATAAAAATTATAATTATAATTAATTATATACTTCTACATAAATTTTAAGTTTTTCTACTGAAAGTTTAAACCACTTAGATACATTGCAATAATTACTTTTAGGTACAAAATCGATAAGATATAAATTATTGTTCTCTTTCTCCTTTTCTTGTTTGGCACGCAAATCTAGAAATTACGAACAAAACTTTTTTTCTTCTATTGCATAAGAATGGGACGAAGACGAAGTGGTTTGCAGCGATCATTTCCGGCGGGTGATCGCGCTTTCGTAATTAGCCGCCGGAGAAGTAAGCGTCGCTTCTTAATTCCGCATCGATTGGCAGAACTTACCCTCCTTTTACCCCCCGAAACCGGCCGTTGGCCTCCCACCGAGGGAAATTTTTTCAGCAAGCTGCTCAGAAACGCGGAAAATCGTGAAAAATGCTTTAAATTCGAGGCGATTTGATTGATCGTGTTAATAAGAAAGTTTCCTTCCTTTCTTCGTCATCCCGCTCTTATCTCGGCGCCCGTGGAAAAGTGCGGGGGTGCCTTAATCGATCGGTTACCATTGATTACGCATGATTAATGAACCTCTTGAAATATGGAAAATATAAACCCCCTGATACTAACAAAACTCCCGTGCTTTACGGCATGATACGCGTAGAAAGTAATTAATAGCGTGGGAGCTGTTTTTACCGAGGCGACCATTGTTCGCGATTTTTTGCTATCTTCATGTACTGAAAATATGAGTATTTCTTATTTTCTGGGATGTTTGGCTAAACGAAGTATACCTTTTCTGTTTGTTTCAGGTAAGAGCAACTGTTACTCGATGTTACCATCCACATTGCGATAAACATTCGTCCTTCGCGATCCGACTCCAGGTACAACAGCTTATTATTGAAACGATATTTTCAGTTTTCATTACAAACATTTATTTGCCATACTTGCTCGTATTGCGACGCGTCTTACGCTTGTATTTATTTAGAATTGTGTTTCTGCTGAGGGACTTAACTAAAACCATTCTTGAGACATGATACAGTTGAATAGCTACATTTTGAGATCTTTAATGAATGGATCTTGAGACTCAATTTAATATTCGTTACATTTTCACATATATGAAATTCAATTGAGATACTCAGATAAAATTTGTCTTTAGATATAGTTTGAATTTTGTTCCCTGTGATTTAATACTTGAGTCTCGAGAAAAGGATTTATACATACGTATGTTAATAATTTCGAATTTTAAGCATTTTTTGTTTTTAGAAAGAGAACTATTATTTGTATAAAAATTTGACTTAAAATTCAATCAATCTTTAAACTGTTAATTTCTTTTTTGAGCAATGTGAAGAAAAATTATCTCTCAGAATGTTTCAAATAATAAATTTGGTAATTTTTAAAAGTAAAATAATTAATTATTTAACTATTTAAAAGAAATAATTTTTTAAATTAACAATTAAACAATTTGCTATTAATAATATACTTTTATATAACAATCAAATTGAATTAAATTCTACTAATCTATTTTTATTTTCACAAACTTCTGCTTTCTAGAACGGAAGTTAGACGTAATCTTAAACGACGTAATCAGTTTACAAATTTAGCATCAAATAGGAAGGTGAACAGTTACAAATTGTTTTATTACTTATATTTGTGTAATAACTTTTTTTATTATTATTTAAAGTATTTTGCGGCACAAATATTCAAAATATTTTGTGGTTTCAAATTTTTCACTAGTCTATAAAGAAATTTACTTGTTATTTTTGGATGGAGAGTATGAAACAATACATAGGTTGTTAATACATAGGTTCGCGAATAATTCAAGTAATTGAAAATAATATATCGTTTTAATTTTATTAAACATACACGTTTAAGAGGTATTTTGCGTCTTTATTAATCGCATCAGAAATAAGAATGTCAACGTTGTTTTTATATTTTTTGATTATAAACGAAACGTCGCGTGTATAAAATGAATCGACTTTGAATCATGATCACGATACGTTTAATTAATAATTAATAATGAATATAATGTAATAATAATCATTATCATATCATGTATTTTAACATTTATCAATTGTGTAATTGAATTTAGACTATTGTACATGTATATAAGAATACAGATAGATATTGCATTATTATTGATAATTTGACTTGAAACAAGATTTGACATCGTGAGATCTGGTAATTATTTTATTACGTATATAACATTGCAAAATGCTTTGCAATATTTGAACAATAATTTAAAGACGTGAAATTTAAAGACGTTGAAGATTAATGCTCTGTTTTTCACAATCATTTGAATACACTCTCGGTTGATCTTTAATCAAAATATGATTATTAAACCGTTTGTGTGACTTAAGATATGAAATTTTATTCTGAGTATCTCAAAATTTGATTCGTTTTTTTAATGCGAGATTTAAATAATGATTATAAATACGAGTCTTAATCTTTCCTTATAAAGCAAGATATAAATTTGGACATAGATTCCTGTTTGTAATTAATGGCACTTAAATGGCACACATTTCTTTCACCAATTTAAAACTGTACGATTGTTTGTTTTATCGATATCGGATTTTCTATATTTACATCGATATGGAAAATTTCGGTTTAAGAAGTCCAGTCCAGCAACCACATTGCAGGTAACGGAGATTGCCGATTAATAATCTATTAAATCAGCAATTTTGTGTTTGTATTAAGTAAAAGAAGTTTCGAAAGTTCAATCTCGCGCATTAATTATTGCCGTGATAAGTTGCCAATTCTGTTCTCCCACCGTTATTTTGCCTCGGCGTTGAGAGATAGATAAGGATTGAGAATAAATTAAAAATCCATCGCAAATTTACAATCTCTTACCTTCATCATCTTTATTCATGGACACGTTATATATTTGTATCTAAATTTATAATGTCAATATTAAATTAATAATGCCTGATGGCAGAGATAGAGTAATTGTATAAATTAAAAATTGCCAAATATAAAAGTTGTAACTGATGTAGATATATTATAATTTATAATATACTCTATATATATTTTATTATTATTACAACAATGTGAACATTTTGGATAACGATCACAGCATACCAAGTGCACTGTTGTTACGAGTCTGCTTTGAATTTATTTGAGAAGGCCAACAAGAGAATAACGATTATTCGTTCTTGTGGCCGAACGAATTCAGAGCCAATAAGTCTGATCGCCTTATGGTACGCTGGTTCTCCGTGTACGAGCGACCGTCTATATAATAGTTGTCCGTAATTGGCAACACAGATCTGCCCCGCTAAATTACAGACAATGCATACCTTATAATGTTGTGCGGTACCATTATACTTCGTTTCCTTCCCGCGCGCGCTATTTCGCTGTCCGTTTTCCGTTACCCGTAACAAGTCCACCAGCCTACGTAACGTCGGCATTGTCCAGAAATTTATCTCGAAGCGATCTGAGTTTGAAGGTTTTCCTTTATTCTTTGTTATATTGTTTCGTTACCTTCAGCAATATCGTTCGTTAGCCGCAGAGCATCGATCCCCGAGAGTTCATTTCCAGTGGTATTTTCCGCAAATGTCTTACGTCGCTTTACGTGTTGAAATATCAACATCGTAAACGATGAAAGCAAGCTTATTAATATCGTATGATGTATGAGGCATTAGCATCTCATGAGAATGTTTATCATAGCGCGTATCGAATTACGCTATACAATATCAGCGACGATTCATAATTCGAATAAGTTATCACATAATATATCTGCGAAAATTTATTAAGGAATTTATTAAATTTCTTTACCTGAGAATCTTTTTATGTTTTAAAATGAACATTTAATAAAATGCATTTAATATAGCAGTACATGTCGACGGAATAATACTTTATCACGTAAGAACGAACCAATTGCGAATCTACACAGGATCTAGAAGTTTATGGTATTGATATCATAAAGAAAGCAACAAATGAGTCATTCTGTAGCAAATACGGGTCCCTCGAATCGCATCAATTCCCGATCGTTTACCTTCGGAACACTCTCGGCCGCCTTCAACTGAAGTCGATCTAAAATTTAGGTTCGCGCTGCGCGCGGACTTTGGGGAGGGGTCCACTGAGGGTGGACCCTTTTACCGGGGGCAAACACAAAATGCATTATTTATTGCCCGTAGCGGCTGGCAATTCATCGAATTCCCGCTAAAAGCAAAAGAGTTGAGGTCGAGGGTTGGCACTCGTGCAACGCGAGGTGCGTTTATCGGAAACGGCCGCGAGGGTGGGGCTAAGTGGCACCTTTTTTCTTTTCCACCCCTTTGCACATACTCACGCGTGTTCACGCATTCTCTCACGCAACTGAAAACTTTCCATCTTTTCTTGTATCTATATCTTCTTGCGGGAATACATGTTTTTTTCGCTTTTTATGTGTCTTGTATACTTAGAAAATTACTTACTCTGTGCAGTGCTATTTTGAAAGATGAGAAAGAATTGTAAATTCTTTTTAAAGAATTAAAAAGAATTTAAAAATTTCTGACAGATTTGTATTTCTAGATTATTTCTATTGTACACAAAAATTTTTTTTTAATTTTTAAAAAATAATTTTATTTTTTAAATAAGATTGTTTTTTTTTTTTTTTTTTTTTTTACAAATTCTTTACAGTCTTTAGAGGGAGACTGGCCAATAAATGCTCGTTAGTATTATCGTTAAATTAATCAAATTAAATCACTTTTTAGTGATACTGATTTTAGCGATAATACCTATGTCATTAAAATTTATAACGTAATATATGTATTAACAAAAATCTTTTTTCTTAAATTTTGCAAAATCTGTTTAGAATGTGCTATGAATTGGAAATCAATGATGTACGTTTTAGTGTTTTAAAAATTCGTTGCAAAATCCAAGAAAAGCTTCTTATCTTTTTACTCTCAATGAGGTCAGCACTCATGTGTGTAGAGTCTCACACTTTCCTGTCCTTCTTCCGAAAACGAATCACCCGTAAGTTTTCGCGGCACTAATTGCCAAGGCAACGAACGAAATTCATCGGTGCCGTTAAAGGGGTGCCGCGAGGGGATGCACAAAGTGAATCGAATAAACGCCCGATCCGGATTGTCGGTCTCTCTTTCGTTCCCTTTCTTTCTCTCTCTCTCTCTCTCTTTCTCTTTCTTTCTCATTTCTCCTTCTACCGTTTCTCGCTCCTCCGTCCCGTGATTTATGTTAATGTTTTTGTCTCGGAGGCGAGATACACCAAAAGGCGATTCGATTCGCACGGGCGCAGCACCCCCGCTTCTCTCTGTAGTTCTCGCTACGGTGCGGATTAACTTAACTGCTTTAAGACGGCAATAAAGGTCGTCGACGCGATTTAACCGGTTCCCTTTTACTGCGGCACCGATGCCCCGGTGCTCGGAACGTTAAACCAATGTCTAGGCTGCATATTGACGATAATGGGAAAAGTTCGGGCTTTCGGTATCTGACTTTGCGCGGGAGTGCGTCGATCAATCAATCGGACCGCGTGGGCCCCGCTGAACCTCCTCCGCATAATAACTCTTTCTCTCTTGTTCTGACTTTTTCCTTCCGTTCGTCCAACGATTTCTCGTCGGTGTTTTAAAGTTTTTCTTCGTACAATCGTGATAGAATCGTGTAAAGATGATTTTGAGCATCTCGATAGCTCAACTCGTAAAAGCAATTTAAATACTGAAATGCTTGTACGACATGATAAAGTGTGATGAATTTTTATTGAGCATAATGTCAAACATGTTTTCTTATGCAATAAACCGATATTCTGTGTTGAAAATATTTATTTTTAATATAGCGCTACATTTTAAATGTTGATTTTTGAGCAGTTTATGCAATATAAGTTTACATAAAAACGATTTATTTGTTAAAGAATCAGTGAAAACGGTAAAAATAATTAGCAAATGTGTTTATTGTAAATAACATAGATAAAAAAATTGTGTTTATATGTTTAAGAGCTTGTGTTTTTGTATAACATGCCTTTTGTAAGGAAAATATTCCTTGTACTGTCAATAAAAAATTGATAATAAGCTGCGAATCCCGTAAACGCCGTGGATTACAACGCGTGACAGATCGATATAGCCACTGTCGAATCACTCTCATGAGAATATGAGAAGGGTGGCGGATGCGCTCTCCGATAGTCCGTATATCGCATAATATCCGCCCTTCGGACTTAGCTGCGGTCCGCGGAAGGAGGACCGTCCTCTCCGAGTTAAATCGCCGCGTAAACGCCTCGGTATATGAATCGCCATGGATTTCGTTTCGGAATTGGCGCGAGCGAGTGAGACTCCGTAGATAAGGTAATCCGGACCTCGAAAACTCGTCGAGACTCCGAAAACATACCCCCCCTCCCCTCCCTCGCATACCGGACATCGCGTACCTGCCTGGTCGAAAGACTTCCGACCAGTTAAACTCTGTCGTGGCGGAGGGAGCGCAGCGGGATTAAAAATTTTTTTGACGAACGTTGACGGTTTTCATACGTTTTGTGACATTAACTAATTTGATGTATTATTTATTAAGTAAGAATTTAAATCGCATTCTCTAATAATAATTTCTAATATTACATAAGTAATGTAATGAAAATCCAGTTACACTATGTTTGCTAATGCGTAAAATTGTTTCGCGCGTTTTATTTAAATAATAAAATTATACGACTCAATATTTGCCACCTAGTTACGTCTTATCGCGTCTCATTTTACCTTAATAAGTAACAGTTTAAAAGTAATATACTGTTATATAAGAAAAATACGCAATGCTGAGTGAAAAAGACACGCTATTGGTAATTATTATATTATACACTTACGAAATCTGTATATGTATATATATTTGATTTAGATAACAATTCAACAAATACTTGCGAAAAAATTTAGAGCAATACGCAATTATTATTTACATTAATTACTTACTCAGCGTCAATAAATTAATTATACTAATATAAGGAACGAGTATGAACACCATGAGAAAGTGATAACATCAAAACATATGCTTTTCCAGAGAAATCGCTATTTTTAGGAGGCAGAGAGAGAGGGAGGGGAAGTATTGTAATTCTCTCTCTCTCTTTCTCTTTGAGTATCTCTCTCTCTCACGATACGTAATACATTACAATGGATAATGGTTTAGAAACGAAATTAACACGTGGTAAGCGACAGTGAGTTCCCACGTGTATCATCACGTAATTCTTTTCCAAGGATAACGACCCGTACTTTCCTTGGCGGCGGTGGCGGCGAGCGAGAAGTGACGGAAAAGGGGATTTCCCCCTCCTTCCCCATACCTGATGCAATTAACTCGCTATTAGCGGAGCAGACGTTGAGCAGGAGGCCCGCCGTTACGAAAAGTATAGCCCGCTGTACGTGATTAAAGCGGGAATTCGTTACGAGCACACCGGCACGGCCGCGTCGATAAGATTAATTGATAAATGGCCGAATCGATCGGCGCCGTTGTAGTTTCGTTACGGCGGCTCGGCGACCGACGTATGGGGCCTCGTGCCGGCAAGATAAAATATATCGTCACGATGAGGTAACCATGTAATCGGGTCAATTTGGGCACACGTAATCCCGCGCACCGATACGTGAGAGATAATCATTACCGCGTGGATATCGGTCATTAGCTATTAACGTATGTCTTCTACGATAACCTTGCGAGAGGCACTGCCGCATGAAGTCAAAGGAATCGGGGGGGATAATTTCTTTTTTTGGTTTCTAAGATTCTCTTTCATAATCTCTCTTGCGACTTTTTTTGTTGATATTAAAATATCAAGGCAATTGCTTAATTATTAGTGAATTTTTTGAGTAAACAACTCTGATTTATTATATACTTTATATTTAATTGGCGTTTATTTGCGCTTATCAGAACTGTTATCATTTTTATAATCGGTTGCCGGGTTCCCAAGTATGCCAAAGCTTAAGTCACACTTTTAACTTGGCGCAAATTTTAAAACCCTGAACATTGACACACGGTTTAAACACTAATGGCTTAACATTAATTAGCTTTGTGCTCTCATAATTTATCTTTCACTTTACTCTTATGCTTTCAGTAGCGATTTGCTATATAAGGATAATCAACATAAGTTGCTGTGATGTAGCTGTGGGAATATTCATCTATGTAACATTAATCACAAGTAACGTCGTCGATAAGCGCTCCTTTACGTTGCTTTAAACGTCGAGTATTGCATCAGTATGATTTGCATACGAATGTATTCATACATTATTACCGTAATAAACTTATATGCGGGTGTGTGCGGCCTAAACGTAGCATTGAATAGAGGAAAATAAAATTTTGATCTGCAGAACCTGTCCCGCACATACGCATTGATTAAAAAAAAAAAAAAAGAAACGTGCGCTTCCCCGAAAAAAAGATTTAGGCAGAACACTTTTATGGACGATGCAAATCTTTGTACACTGTCGTCACACAGCTCGTGGGGAAGCATCGCGACGTCGTTTCCGCGAAGCGTCGAGGAAAATGTGCGTTAACACGAGATCAAGTAAATAAACTATGTAGGCAGAGGCATCAAGCGACTTCTCTCCTCGCTGTGGATGAAACATCCCGCCAATGGATGGCGGGGCAAAAAGTGACGGCGAGGGTAAGGCAAATGTGTACAGTTCGTGTGTAGGTTTATCACGATCCACGTGTTCGAACAGCCATGCAACTCCGACGACGCCGCCGTTCGGAGATCAAGATGAAGGCGCTTTATACGATGATATTCAAATTGTCGTGATATTTCATGGGGAGAAAATTATCATTTTGGCGTTATGATAACACAGTGAGTGACAGGTTGTGACACCACGCCCGAATGATGCAACTCTGTTCGATTACTGCTTCAAGTAAAAGGAATGCTAAATGATGTTAGAAAGTGTCTAACATGCATTCAGCAGTACACGCGGTGAAACACGCGGTAACGTTGTGTACAGTTTGCATTCAATCACGTCTAGATTTGTGTTCAGTAGCTGTTAGTTACTTTAACAACTAATTAACATTTATCATGAATATACAAAAGATATCTATATATAAAACGGATAAGAAAAGTCGATGCACTTTAGTTTAACTATGGATCGTTATTGAGTTTTGATAATGTAATTTATTGCATTATCTCACTAATTAAAAAAAATACACAGAGGAGTACCTTGTCGGGTTACACCGTATCAGTTTCGATAAAGAAAAAATCGCGTCACATTGAAACGGATGAATCGTAAATAATAATGACAGATTAGATCTTTACTATCGTTTAAAGAGTTGCGAGAATCGAGGACGAAAACCGTCGTGAAGGCGTCATCCGGGCAAGTCTACGCTGACACTAAGAAGTCGTGGCGCGAGGTGCGAAGAGGGAAGGGCAGGGCATTCATACGGCACTGTCACACTCGGCGAACGCAGAAAATGTGAGCGAGTGAGACCGATGAAGGCAGCGGACCATGACGATTCGTGGGAGGAGGTTAAAGTCTGGTTTACAACGAACTCTACGTCTCATCAGCATAGTTGATCGATCGTTTTTCATTTGCGATCGAACAGTCAGAACTTAAATGAGAACGTTGTAAAAAGCACGCAACTGCATACGAGTTTTATTGACGGCAAGTTAGTTTATCTCTTTACGAATATGACATTTCTATGAATTATATTACATGGTTATGTAAAAGTATCCGAAAAGTGACTCACACTTTACTTTTTCTCGCACAAGATTAATATTGATTAATTTATTATTAATTCATTTAACGTAATATTATACATTATATCTATCATTTCTAGACACATAATTGCGACATGAAAATAAACGATGAACATTATGAAGAATAAAATGTGCAAAATAATATTCTTGTTCTAGACGCAACAGTAATTATTAATAAAATAAAGAAATAAATAATACATTTGTGAAATAAAATAAATAATTATAATTCTGGAAAAGAAATTAATGTTGTATTGTGTTGTAAACAGAGTGCAAATCGCAGAAATTGAAACAATCATTTGAAGTAGACAAGTTACGCTCCATTTAATGACGATCATTTTAACGACCTCGGGATCTGTTGGTTATTAGTTTTATTAGACCGTATATTTATATTGTGTCGCTCATTTTGCTTCGATAATAAAAGATGAGTGATCCGATGTATTTCTAAATACAATTATCATGAGGATCTTAATCAGTCGACTATCGTTCTCTCTCTCTCTCTCTCTCTCTCTCTCTCTCTCTCTCTCTCTCTCTCTCTCTCTCTGTTTCTTTTTTTGAGATTTTCGCTTTTTCCGGATATGGTTATAAAAGAAAGGTCTATTTATTGATATAAAAACTGGGATGCAATTTGTGAGACAACTGGTCGATGGAGACTCGTGTTGCATTTGTCAAAATTAACGCAGGACAAAAACTTCACAATATCGAGAAATATAATCAACTGCGCGATATCTTTTTAAAACGAGCAGGAATGATTTAACTTGTAGCAAGTATAGCCTTAGTTTTTAACAAACAAAATTCATTTGATATCGAGATTTTCTGATTGTCTTTACTTACTTTTCTTGATTGGAAACGCCGAGATATTTTCGATGATACCGGGAACTTATCACATGTAACAGCAATCCTTAATCTTATCGTGTCAATAAGAATTACGCAAAAGTATTACGTAAACGGCATAGCTGTAAACAATTAGGACATAAACATTTGCACAATTTGCGCATGCTAAACGATTCTTTCGTCGCGCTGTTTAATGAGTGCACGTCGCATAATTTCTACCAATGTTGCGACCTCAATAAATGCCGGCGAGCGCGACGCCTCTCTAATACGACGATCTATTAATATCACAGATATCTCTCACATTAGGTTCGCAGATGTAAATAACGTGTTTCATACGTTGTCAACGTGATAATATAGGCGCACGCATCGGCACGCGCCGCTTCAAACGGCTTCAGCCTTCAAGCCGCGAGCGCTCAATAAGTTTGAAGGAAATTTTCGTCACGCAAACTTTGCATTGCCAAGCAAATGTGAGCATTTCCTAAGACTAAAATGCATAGTTTATTAGTCAGACAGAGTGCAGATTAAAATTTGTGTGTGTGTGTGTGTGTGTGTGTGTATGTAACAAATAAATAATTAAGATTAATTATTGAACTACGTCGTTTGTTGATAATAATCATTGGATTGTTATTAGGTATTTATAACTACTTTACAGAAGAATATTAAAATAGTATATAATCGGACAGAGCTGAATGAGTTAGCATTAAATTGTGTTTGTGACGTAATCTTGTGCTAAATTTAACCACAATATACTGTGAAAAGTTATTGATTTGACTATATTTTTCAAACTTGATTAAACTGAATTTAAACTAAAGAAATTTTTCCAGTTTAAATATTTTTTTATATATTTAACTGAAATACATAAGTACCTTGAACTAAAGAAATTTGATCAGTTTAATTAATGACGAACAGGCTTAGAATTCTGATCTGTTTGAGCTTAGGATTAGAATAATAACATCCTTTTTATTTGAAAGTGATTTATTTTTTTAAATGAATATACTTTCAAGCTACTAAATAATGTTTATTATTCTAATTCTTTTATTAATTATATTATATTAAAGTTATGTTACATTTGAAACATTTTGAAATATTTTAATGTTTTCTTCTCTGTAATAAGCATGAAATATTATGATTGTTTTCAATTCCTCAAACACATTTAAATTTATATATGCTCTATTTTATATAAGCAACAGTATAATAATCTTTTTTTGTTAACCTGTATGTGTATGTCTCAAAAAGAGATCATCTAGAACTCGTCTGTTCCGCAAGGTCTGTAACTACTGCGAGGTCGATGTACGTAACTACTTGTTAATTACCATAATTATTGTAAAGGACTGCTCTGTGACTTTATCTAACTGTTCAGTAATTATAAAGTTTGCAAGTATTGTATCTTGATATCGTTTATACACACACACACACACGCACACATACACATACGTATACAGAAGTTGTATTTATATTTTATTTCAATTGAGATATTACCTTACTAACGTAATTATCTTAGATGCGTTACGAGACATGAGCTTGATTTAGTTAAAATCGCAAATATAAATGAATATTTTTTTATACACAAACTTAAATAAACGCTTGAAAAAGCATGTAACTTCAGCTCTTCATCAGATAATAATTTTAATAATTAGCTTTCTGGATTGTTACGGGAAACACGTATCGTTATATTCATAGTCGTTTTTATTTGACAATTTTTTTTTATTGTATTTTGCATGTCAATAATTTAAAATAGATAGCAAAGAACATCTCTCCGAGTTACTAAAATCACAATCAAGTTTGGAATAGAAAATATATGAATGCAGTTGTTTTATTTGATAAGTTAACTACGTTTTAGTTTTGCCTATGTAGGTCATATCTACTAGCTGCGACATTCTGTATACTTTGATATTCGCGAAATAAACAACAAAAACATCGAAAACCATTAGAATTGATAAATCAATTTTTATATTATATTATCAACTTGAAATTTCAAAAATAAGTCTTAGATAATCATGTTATATTTTAAGGTACAGGAATTAAAATACTCTTTATAACATTGTGTGTCACGAGATAAGAAAAGTGATGACTTGGGAACATGAAATTGTAGACAATGTCACTTTCATGGTAAAAAAGGAAATATAATGACAAACGGAACGTGAATTTCATTAGTCATTCCTTTAATTGGTCTGAATCAAATACTATCGCTGCGTGAAATTTAAGCCTCGAAATGCTGCGATAAAAAGTAGTAGACATCATATCAGTAGTAGACATCATGTCGTAATGTTCTTCTACGTAGTTCACAGTACTTTTCCTCAGGAGACACTTCAGTGGATTATCAAATTAGTGATTCAAATGAAGATCGCAGAACTACTCGTTGAGATACATTCATTTTTCGGATATACTACGATAATTTTATTAGTGTAAAACGGGCTTTATTCGGCATCGCGAATACTCGTGTCGCGACAAAAAGAGAGAGAGGGACAGACAAAGAGAAAGAGAGAGGGACAAAGACCGTCAATGACACTGACGAAGAAGGAGAGTGATAGAGCACAGGGGAGAGGGAACTGCGCGGTGCCAGGCCGCGAGAGGGGTGGGAGTCGCGGACTAGTGCGGCTCGGGAGGGGGCGGAAAACGCGTAAACAGAGAGTCAACATGTAAACAGGCCACTCGCGAGACAAACAACGTGGGGGCCGCGGGCTGTTCGCCGCCGAACGAGGCAGGCAGGCAGGCAGGCAGGCAAGCAGGCAAGCAGGCAGGAGGCAGGAGTCAGGCAGCCAGGCAGACAGGCAAGCAGACTCGTGTACGTTCGTTCGGTCGGTCGCGTCGCTGCGCGCTCCGTTTTCCGTGCGCGCCCGCACTCCGCGGAGTAACGCATCGCGTCTACGCGTGTTCGACTTATTAAATCGCGCGCGCAGCGTGGTTCAAGCGGCGAGCCGCCGGACGGACGATTGTACCTGCGCCGGGTCCTTCGAGCGGCTGCGGCCCCTGTGGTGGCGGCGGCAAATCGAAAACCCGCCGAAATTCGGAAACGAGAGAGAGAGAGAGCGGCGTGTCCACGTATCAGGAACGTTCGGCGCTCGACGGATTTCTTCCGGCCGGTTTCGCCAGTGTCGAGAGAAAGAGAGAGAGAGAGAGAGAGAGAGAAAGCGAAAAGATGAGAGAGGGGAAAAAGAGGAAGAAGGAGAAAGAAGAACGGTGCGTTTGTTGATAAAACACACACCTCTGTACATGTGAATTTTTGCTGTACCGCGATAAAGGCGTCAACGTGTGTTTCGAAACGCGGTTAATTCATCGTATCGTCAATTAGATTCGCGCGCATGAATTTAACGACTCGTTTGCCTAATCAATCATTCTGTGATTGTATGAGTGTCAGTGTAATAATGATTTTGTGACAGTGCATAATCCAGGATATAAGGAGAACGCAGTCAATTGGATGTCGTCTGAAAGTGTGACCAATTTCAATCAAGTTTCCCAGTCAAAAGTAAATTATGAGTGATCCTTTACATCAGTGATTGCAGGCCAGCTTAAGGCAGACGTCTTTAGTGATTTACAAAGCTTCCTCCTCGATACTTTTGGTTCCTACTTTAACTAGCATTTCTCTCGTGTTGCAATATGTACTTAGCAGCAATCTCTTTAGTCCTTATCATTTTTTTACGCTGATTTGGAATAACAAGAAATAGTTCTAATGTAAAATAATTGTTAGAACAGACTGTAAACTGATGTGAGAATTTGTAATGTGCAATTTACAGATCTTCGAGAAAAATCTTTGGATTGTCCAATGGAATTTTTCTGGTGCAGAAATTAAAAATAGTCGACATTAGTCTTTGGACCGCAATATTGGTGTGATAGTAAGTTGTTGAATAACAATACTTGCATGCATACTAACGAAGTGCAATAACGTGACGTTGAAGAGAGAAGGATTTGCTAATGAGCAATAAATGAATTTGTAATTATTCAGTGCGTTAGTGACACGTTGTTGCGTTGCCCGCCGTTCGAGCGCGGGAAGCGCGATTGCAGTGAACAAGGAAAATACGCATTTCCGCGAGGGCTCTCCGAGAAATGCACGCTTTCCGGGGAAAACAATCACACGTTTTGTGCACGTTTCAGGTAAATCAGTCAGTGTATTTTACCTATTATCATTTCGATACGATTCGTTTCACTATTCGAAAGATCTAGGATTCTAGAACGTTGACGTTCACACAAAGTACATTGTATATTTATTTCAGCTCTAATATCATCACCATTATAATATAATTACGTGCTCGTAGTTAACGTAAACTGCCAAAATAGGAAAAAATACGCAAATATTACATAATACTGTTATAGGAATAAATTGTCAATTTGAGTCTCTCGTTGAATTTTGAATTGAGAGAATCGGTATCGACCGACCGGATACTAGCCATTGTTGATGCTGAAAGCGATTACTCTTATTGCGTACATGTTGCCGAATAGCTTGCTAATGTAGCCGATGTCAAAAGGTTACGATCAACATGCATGTTTTGATGGATTGATTTTGTCGACGCTCATGTTGCCGCGAGGCTGCTTTGACAAAAAATGTTATAACCGTGTTATTTAAATCGTGACTGCCACTCAGCAAATATTTAAGACGGCACAATAATTCTTAAAATAGAATTTTCGATTAATTGTATTTAAAGAAATGTCAAAATATTATTTATTACTATGTGATTTTTTAAAAATTATTTAGTGCTGTGATTATGTCTCTCATATACTGAATGTAGTTTAATGTCTCCTTATGGAACAAGATAATTGATAAGTTATCTAGCTGTTCACAGTGAAAGGAGTTCACAGTGTAACTCCGGCACAAGTAGCAAAAACGTGCTATTTGCTTCCGGTCTAAATGTCAATAAAACGTACGGAGGCCACGATTATGCGGACCTTTTGCGCTTTTGCATCAAGTACATCACGATGGAATGTAATCGCTCCGAAATTTGCCGCGATACGTGGAACGCGCGCGCGCGCACTGTAATGCGGCATCCGCAATTTTGTTAACCGAGAACTCGATTATATCATGACACGAGGAAATCAGAAGTGATAATGTTTCCCCGGCAGCGCGATTGTCCCCGAACGACGACGTGCCGAGAAAATGGAAATCGCTGTTAACGTGGCGAGTAACCTAACGGAGGAATTATCCGCGCGCATATTGGCGGCCACTCGCGTGAATCATTATCTTCTTGCGGCAGGCCGTGTGAGTGAGCAATCGTTACTCGCGGCTTTTATTAAGATTTATGAGACGCTATATACGCACACGTTCTCTAATTGCCCGCTCGCGCGAGCGCCTTTTAAGAAAACTGCTCGCCACGTCCATTACCCGCTCATTATCATGACTGCATTGCGCTCATAAATCGTCGATCCTGCAAACACCTTTCCGGGTATTCCAAATTTAAGAGCGGCCAATTAATTATCGGTCCAGAGGCAGCAGCCTTTGACCATCGCTAGTCCGTCTGCAAATTCGAACCGTCCGTTCGCGCGAACCTACCTCCGGTATCGCGTCGCGTTGCATAGCGCGTCTAAATTGGAGCGCGGGAAGAAGTGTTGAATGGAATAGAAATATTATTCTCGGATAATACCATCTGACTAATGCAGAATGCTATTTGTTTCCTAGGTATAGTTGCAAAATCTTGTGATAGAAATTGGACAGAAATATTCTAATTCGCCTCTATTTTTGAGAAACGGATTAATATAATTTTAATTCTCTCAATTTTTTTCCTAAATAATCCTCGGAAAAGCGCGTCAGATCGTTTGTACTGAGTCTTGTAATTATTTATTTACTTACTAGAGGTATTATAATTGAAAATTTTGTTTCGGAATTTCCCAAAATTTATTACTCTTAGAACTGGGATATAAAATATCTAAATACCGAGAGAAATGTATTATATTACCAAGCGTAATTTGGTTTATATGTGAATAATGAAATAATATTATTATGTTAATTAAAAAGCAAAATTTTGTCATCTTAACAAATATTTTGATTAGACAAGCAAACCTTTTAATTAACACAATAATATAATTTTATTACTTATCGACCAAATTATATGTTTGCTAATACAAAACATTTTTTTCACTGAAGCTTATACAGGTAAATTGACGCATTTTATGTACTACTAGTATGATTACAGGGAGATTTGACCAAAAAATTATTTTGAAATAACAAATAATCATCATTAGAGTTTTTAAATTAAAACAATTGGGTCGATTAAATTATTACGTTATTTACTATGATACTTTTAACGGTATATGTTAGAATGGGCATATTCCATTTCGTGTTCTCGCGCCATTTATGGAATCTAGAATGCAGCAACACGTGGAACATGTGAGCACGCACGTGCACGACGTATGACAGTTTAATCAATTGGAGTTCGATGGACGTTGTCGACTGTTTGATTCGAGTGTATTAGAAGGAACGTTTAATTGATCGGTTTGAAATGAATGTTGAAATCTTTTTTAAAAATCATCAATCACTCTTTCTTTGCCTTTCATAAGAAAGTATACATATAAGTAAACATATGGGTCAAAGGTTGAATGCGATTGTGAAATCTATGCATTGAGCAAAGAAATTCTTGTATAGAAATTATTGCATAAGGTAAATTGAGAACCCAATCTTAGTTATGATAACAAAAAACGATTATATAATTGAATAATGTACAATAATTATAGTTTTACGTAGTCAAGAGTAGATAATTTGAAGAACAGAATGATTGCAAATAGGCATCTTATAATGAATGAATAGTTTTCCCTCGGTACCCTTTCTTTAGGCTAAAACCATAATCTTTCAACTCTATCAGTAATAATAGACTAAGTAATGGTGAAAACTATATGAATAAATTACAACAGTTTTAATTTATTTTAATGCGAATATAATGAGTAAGATAAATTAAGACAAATATATAATTCAAGGAAACATTAAGCAAAAATTGAAAGAATTAGAATATTATGCAAATGCCATTATACAAAAGATTTAAATAGTGGAAAATTTACGTAGGTATGTGCGATGCTTATTGTGGCAATAAACGATTCGAAAACCCACGCGCACCTGCCTCTCCTCATGTTATATTGATGTTTAATAAACTATTGCCGGGCTGTTTAATAACGTTTTAACTATCGATCCCGCCGCGTCAGTCGGATCGATCTCCAGCGAGAGTTCGATTCAAGCGCAATGGGAGAAAACGTTTAATTGGATCGGTCGTCGATTTGATCTCGTTGATCGAATCTGAACAGTTTAACGATTCGTGCCAGACGATTAATCGGCGAAATTCGTGCCTGCAGTCTTGTCTGGAAACGCGAAGCCCGCAAATTGTCCGTAATTATTTATTGTACCAACGTCCATACACAGGGTCAAACATTCAAACGTCAAATTAAAACTGTTACTTCTCAATCGTGATCAATCTTTGTGAAAGACAGTTATTGTTCGTTGTGAATGATTCAAACGGATTAACACATTAGCGTTAAGTAATAAATATTAGGGCAAAAAAGGTAAAAGTATCCATCTTTGCGATTTATATTGTCGTCATGCTTGTGTGTAATTAGTGTAATTATCTCTAACGAAGTTAAACGGATTTTTGTTTTCCTATTACTGTATTTTAATCACTAAAACGTATCGATACACTTGTTTAAAGTAATTTGTCTAATAGACGAGTTTGTTTACATTTAGGAAATTAAAAGAAAACAATTCTTTTATATTTAATCTATTACTGGAAATGATATTATTGAAATTTCATGTTAGATTAATCCGTGTAAAACTTGTTCTTGTGTCGTGTAATAACGCGCGTAAAATCAAAATTGTCATAAAGATATTTTAAGTGTTAGGTACTATTATGAACTGTGGATATCGATAATAATTTTTAAATAAACAAATGCATGTAAATTGTTCATGAATACGATCCTCCGTGTATTAACAGAACAGAATGGAAGATTATATAAAGTGGATTTCCATTAGTAACTCCAAGTTACGATCGTTTTATAGCTGAAGATAAGAAGTTAATCTTATTTTGTTTATAACCACGTGTCATGTAATTTTACGGCGGAGTTGGTATTGCCTTAGGTTAATATGTGTCTTGGAATAATAATGTGGAGTTTTCTGGCAAACAAAAATCAAATTAAACATAATAGACCGTGTAGGTATTGTGACAAAATAAAAATATAATAGTTTTTTTGTTTCGGATAATTATTGCAGAAATAATATTTTCAATGTACTCTAATACTTGAATGAACTAGAGCGGGTTTTCCCGCTTTTTTAGCCTTGCATTATTGCGATATCTCATACATACGTTACTCAGTCAGTACTTTCAGACCTTCGCGGGTAGTAGGATGCATTAAAAAGTGTTTGCGAGCAGCAACGAGTAAACAGATGGTTATTTATAGCCAAGCTGTGCGTCAACTAGTAAGGTGAAGCGAATAACGGGGAAAACCGCGAGACTGCGCCGTACATTCGAAACTCTGTCACGGAGTTGAGGAATTGCCGTCGTTTCTCGCAATTATTTCTTGAATTAGCTGGATTGCAGAATGATTGGGCCTATTCGCATGCAAAATAAAATTGCCTCCATCATACACGCGCAGCGTTTCGTACGCGTTCATCTTGCCGGAATCCCGTTAAACTTCATTACTTTCTTACCTCGATAAGTATCAAGGCATTAGCTCACAATACGTGAAATGTAGGAATTTGTTTCCTGTTGGAATTATATTGCACCGTTCATCAAAGGGAATTCGTGTTTTGCTCTTCGCGTATAATCGATGTATTAAAGCTAATAATTATTTTACCGCAACATTAGATCCGTAACTTTGTAGTGGAATTTCAAAAATTGTGTGCGCTATTGTAGAATTAAAGGTTATTTTTATTCTCGGATTCTTTAACTTCGCACAGACTTTCTTTTAGTTATTCTTTTAATTAAATTTTCAATTCCTTTTTACTAAAAATTTTGTAATCTATTTGAAGAAATTAAATTATATAATGAATATCAAATGAATTATCTTTTAATATTTCGTCATTCACTAATAAGCCTTTTTAACGAATTATTGTGATAGTGGTACAAACATACATACAAATCTTAAAACTTTTTAATTATCTCTTTCTTGCAAGACTCCAGCTTACATAATTGCTGACATAAATAAATTCGATTAAAAAGTTTGAATAAATTATTATGTAAATGTAACAGAAAACCGTTTAGTATTATACTTCAATGTTATTTTGTTGTGATATTTAACAAAGATAAGCTATTTAAGGAAATCATAATAATCGTTTATAATGAAACAATTATTATTTCCAGCCGATGTTGAATGTACGATAAAAATATGTGTATTGTAAAATTATACGTAATAGTGTCCGGATATTACAATGATGCCTCTAAGCAAGAAGCACCATAAACGGAAAATACCTATGTACAATGCTAAGATTGCAAGAAGGTAATAAAGTTATAAGGATAAATTTAAACGCGAATAGGAATGAAAGATGACATTAAGATATTCGAGTAAACCATTGACGCTCACAACACATTATAATCGTTGAACGACCGCAAAAACTTTCTTCAATGCCGCAATTGCTACAACACGTCGGCATTTTGCATCTTTCTGCAATATCGCGTCAGCTGCAAGTGCATTTACTAGTGTAACAAATTTGCTAAATTACCATCTTGAATTGTTTGCCGAGGACAGAGGTGTACGTTGCTGTTAACTGCGTATAATGTTCTAACTCTTTTCTCTCTCTCTCTCTCTCTCTCTCTCTCTCTCTCTCTCTCTCTCTTTCTCTCTCTTTCTTCACTGTTACTAATGATAGTAATAAAATTTAAAAACGTCGACGACTCATATCTGTTTTATTTTATACTTCTGTGCATGCAGCAATTATTACGAGTTGCAAGTGAACATAACGGAATAAAAGATCAAATTTTTTATTTGTTAGAAGAGAAATATCAATACATATTTATAATATATCTGTTATTAATAATTAGCAATAAAAGCGTTTTAATAGTTACGAAATTTTAAATATAATGGATACCTGCGATTTTATGATTGATTCTTTATCTTTGTATTTTACTTGACGCAAATGAATAATATTACAAGCACTTTACGCATATCACTACATATAGTTTTGCTGTTTAATAAATATAATCTCTATTGAAAAGCTCGCGGAAAAACGTAGAGGAAGGTTAATACTGCGTGAAACCTCAATATGTCCTGTTTAACGGCAACTTCCATGTCGCGCGCGTCAAGAGACACGTTTATGCAAATTCGACGGGAGGTATTGTCATTCGGTAAAGAGCAAAAAAAAATGCACGCATCAGCCGGACAAAAGCCATTGCAGCGACAACGGCGCAAACAGCATCGGGCAAACAACTGATACAGGCGGAATAAAGAGAGAGAAATAGAGAGAGAGAGAGAGAGAGAGAGAGAGAGAGAGAGAGAGAGAGAGAGAGAGAGAAAGAGAGAGAGAGAGAGAGAGAGATTGTCGTTTAAAGATTTCATTGAACTGCCACGATAATGGAAGTCGCGTACACAGAGGCCCGGCGGCGGCGCGCCACGCCACGCCACGCCACGCCACGCCACGCCACGCCATGCCACGCGGTTCGTATTATCAAAAGAAACTATTGTCGGGCTGTTGTTAACAATGCGTTGTTATTAAAGCGTGTCCCCGCGTTAGCGAGCGCGGATACTTCGCGCCGCGCGCCGGGAAATCGTGCGCGCGGGATTCAGACGCGCGTTCTCTTCTCCCTCGCGCGTTCCACGGTTCGTTTTCCGCGGTTGACCTTGACTTAACCTTGCTCTCAGCTGGCGACCCGACCGCACGCGGGAATCAGCTGTGCGAGACTCGCACGAATGGGGCACCTGCGGCCGCACAAGCCGCGACTTCTCTCCTCGCCTCGCGAAGGCCGCGAAAAATCGTATTTCGGCGCGTTCGATCGTGTACGGCTTGGTACGCGCGCGAATCCGTGGGATTAGTGCAGCTGTTGACGCTCCGTCATGCGGCAAAAGCTATTTTTGTGCTAATTAGTTTGAATTTGAAGTTTGACGTTTGATAGTCGCGAGTTCCGATAGCTGCCGAATTTTCAAAGGATTATTTTGAGAGGCCGATTGACCTGAATGGACCTGAGTAAAATGCTATTCGTAAAGGTTCGTAGATCTATAATCGGATCTATAATCGTTCCGATGTTAATATTACTCTTAATTAATTTCCTTTGAATTGGCAATGAAGATAGATTTGGTTGATTTTTATGTTTTACATCTTCCTCATATCTTTTCTTCATATTTCGTGAAAATATACTTTATCAGATCAAAATGTTTTCAATCTCTTTCGTATATCGTTATTTGACAAACAAATTTCTTAATCATAATTAGCAAAATTTACGATTTTTTCTCAGCCGTTTTACATCAGAATGTCTATTCTTTATGGGCATTTTTCAATTTGCTTCTTTGAGTTTATTTCAAATCTATCTGTTGACTGTTTTATGTTTTGTATACGTCTTTACCGTGGTGTGCACTTTCATTCAATTAATTTAACTTTTATCCTTATTTTTGCCTCCGCGTTATGATAAAAGCGTGAATACCCGATTGTTTCATTTATTGCTCCGCGTGAGATGCGTTTCTTAAGCATAAATATTCGATATATATGTGATTACTCCTCGTTAAACTCGTTGAAAGATGCATTTCTGAAAACAAAGATAAACGGTTTGTGTCCTACATTTCGCGTCTTGTCTTTTTTAATATTTTATAAACTTAAAATCCGTTAAACTGTCAAATAATACCTTGGTATAGATTCGTAGCTATAATTAACGTCCAAGTTTATATCTTGAACGCATCACGCGTAAGTATTTATGCTATGCGGGTAATTAAATGCGGTCGCTGCTTTCATCGTAGTATCAAAATTATTTATGGGCAACAACTATCTGTTACGTATGTTGACATGATGCCACGCTGCGCGTGTCTTCGTAGTTGTCATTATCATTGCTTTTCTATAAATAAAATCACGTTCCCCGATAAAATCCGCGCCCAACCATTTGAAGCGCGAGATTTACAGAGTCGCGTTGTATAAATAGCCAGCAATCGCGCCTGGCCGATGTCGAGCCCCGCGTAGTTCGCACGCATTTGAACGCTTCCTTTCTCTTTTGTTTTCAATGGAGATTAATCGTTTGTTCCTGCATCGTTTCGACTCGCAAACAAAGCAGGCACGCTATTCAAACTTCGAGTGGAACGACTTTCGATTTGTGTCGTCCGTTCACGCTCCCAGCGTCGCTCGACGCTCATTAATTCGTACTGCGTTGTAGTAGCATTTTTTTTTTTTTCACGGCGTTTAGAGAGCAAGGAGTTATGGATAAATCCCACGGTGCGGTTTCTTGGCGCGAATGACGAGCACATAGCGCGTATAGGCGAGATGCCGTACATCTATATATCTTACGAAGCGACTGTTCAGAAATTAGCTAAGTAATTTGTAATTTGACTCTTCGCGTGTGCATAAATCAAAGTGCGTAAAATTACTTGTTGCCTAACTTATTGCTTCTTGGATGATCATCAAAAAGGAAATCTATCTTTATCTAAAACACATTCTTCTCATGTCGCGACTTTGCGTTCGTCCTGTAGACCGAAGGAAGAAATATATTTATATTTTATTATACTTACGCGTTTACACATACATATATATATTTTTATATAATTAGTGGAATAGAGAACTGATAAACAAATAAAAATTTATTGTATGCTGTACTTTTTCAGCTTTCTTAAATTTTATTTGCAATTTTCTTCTAAAATATCTTGTCATCTTTTTTATTGAAAGTTGTACGTATATTGAATTAAGTTCATCTGAAAATTTTTTTAATTGTAAAATCCTCAAGAAAATTATGTAAAATATAAAAAAAGTTATACCTACATACCAATTACCATATGTGTATGATTCATGACAGTCGTAAATAATTATGCACCGTTGCGGCAAAATTTATATCAACTATATTTCAAATACATCTGTTGGATGTATTTGATGCGTTTCTTTTGAGCCTCGAGGAATAATATTACAGTTTTTTTACGGCAAACAATATGTTACAAAAATCGAATTTCCTGTAACAAGGAATACAAATGATGTAATTTTCCAAGTATCCCCAGGGCTTTAGAAACTTTTTATTTTACACATTCTCATCATAAAAACTAATCTGGAGAGATATAATAGATCAATGTTCGATATTCAAAGTTCGATGACCTGAGTATTGGTATTGGTATTACCTCTGGGAATACCAACCCAATCAATAAGCTGAAAATAAAGTCATGGAGTCACAGGATGCTTTCAAAAGCTGCCCATATATTAAAAGTTTACGAAAAAATGTTTAGGTTCACGTATACTATAACTTATAATTTATCTTGAACGTTGTGTTTTTTAATAAATATTTTTTTATTTGCTTATTAACACTTAACTTTATAATAATGTGTTTAAATAAAATCTACTAAAAGATTAAATTTATTAGTCTTCATAAATTACATGACTTCTTTTTAGTGAAACGATCGAAGGAAATCTCTATTTTTATAGTCTTTGAATGTTTTATGTTAATTTTTTCATAAACAAGTCTCAAATAGAAATTCAGTGAATTTAAACCGAAAAACATTTATTTGCATTTTTAGACTTAAATCTGTGAAATGCTTTTATATATTTTTAAGAAATATTACTATATTTTAATCTTTTTGGAAAGTTTAGTTAGGAAGAAATCGTAATTTTAAATTTGTAACATTATTCTAAAAATGTCTTTGAGTTGATTTCGAATTGTATATCCATTATAAAAATGATGCTTTGACAGAAATAAGTGATTGAAAAATAATATCTTAGTGAATAAAAAAGCTAATTGCTCTAAATTGTAGTCTGGTAAGAAGAAAATATAAGTAATAATATACGAAAGCTATACATATCAATGATAAGAGCTACACACATTTGGCTAATAACATTTTTATTTTATAATGAGACTCGAATTTGTGATAATACAGCACACAACTTTTTTATTATACATGGCAATAATATCAGCTTTGTTTATTTAATTTTTATCTGGAAGTTTATGAAAGGAGAGTTATCATATAACATTAATTAATTATTGTAACATAATTTTTGATATTTTATCTTCATACTTCAATGTATTTATGGAATTGTTATTTTTATTTCATACACGTTCTTTCGCGAAATCCTCGATAACAATATCAAGGAAAGTATTTTTTTTTCCCCTACTTCGGGGAACTCTTAACAATAGTTCCCTCAACATAAACCCACGAAGTAGCAGCCCGTGCGTGTCGCAGTCGATTTTCCGGGCTTACCACGTGTCACCGGCCGCCGCATTTTTCCCCAAGCTTTAAGGTAAACTCATTGTTTGCGCGAACGTGCGCGCGGGCGCACGTGGATACACATACGACATTATAAATGCGCGTGTAATGCTATCCCGGTGTCTCTATTCAAGAAGGTATTATGAAACTCCCTCGGAAAAACGTACTCCGCTTTGTTTCACCTTTTATTTTGTTCTGCTTTAACCGGATGGGAGGAACGAAACCCGGGCACACACACGTATACGCACACCCACGACGTTGCACGTACACACACACATACACATATACTAAGCGGCAAAAAATGTCGAATCGTCGTCTCGCGTCACTTTCGCTTTCTTTTTGTCGCGCGCAGAGAGTTCGATGAGAGGCACTTTATGCTGAAAAAATTTCAACTTTGGAGTAATTCTAGTGCACGTTATAAACAGGGCTTTTCAATGTTGCAGCACCGATCCCTCGAGCCTTAATCGTGTAGTACAAACGTCCATCCCCTTAAACGATCCTTGAAACCTTAAACTCTTTAATACGTCGTTTCAAAGCAACGGAAAAAGTATTACGTGTGAGCCTAAGAACTTTACGGAATAAATATATTCTTTTTCTCTCTCTCTCTCTCTCTCTCTCTATGTATGTATATATATAAAATCATAAGATATATAATGATTTACATATATAATTATTAAAGAGATCAAAGAAATGCTTATGTATATATTAAAGCCTTTTGCTGATATATTCTTGAAGTTATCTGTAATTATGACATGCGAAGTAAAAGACAGCAACAATTGTAATATGCACTTCAATGTTCCTTTTTATAAACGATAAAGTTTTGTCGCATAATAGTATACCTTCTTAAAACTTTGAATGCGTCTTCTAAAATATCTTTTTATTTTGCCTCATTGATAAGAATCTTTTTAATTATGAAGTTTTAATGTTGCGTTATGGTAAAATATATGATTAAATATATATGACTCATTGCATCAGTTTACAGTATAAGCTTTAATAATCAGCAGTGTATTATTACGATTAGGCTTTTATAATTTTTTTTCGTCGTGAGTCAGCATGATGCCCGTAATATTGCATGTCTGCTTTCTAGGTGTAATCTATTTGTCATAATGACGTACACTTAATTCAACTACAAGGATTTGTACCGTTGTGCAACATGTCCGTTACATATCTAAACAAGTTTAGGCTGGGATACCTTTCATTAAAAGACTAAAACTCGGTCATTGGGGCAAACAACCTCTGAATTAACATTTACATCAATCTTTTCTACTTCTTGCGCTATTCATTTTCTTTTGCGAACATAAGAAGTAAGATTAATTTACGTCTGTGTGTGTGTGTGTGTTACATAGCATAATATTATCTCGTCTCAGCTTCAAATAGAACAGAATACCGAACATTGCCAATGCGATATCGAATTAAATCTTTCTTGCAACATTACAAATAATATTAAAGAAATAAAAACATTTTATTATAAGTATTTACAAGCCGTATATATTATTTTCATATTACGGTCATAACTTATTCGGTATTTAACGTCTCTCGTTCATCTACGGGCATTTATGCGCGTAATATCGAGTTTACTTTCCGACATCAAGGACACCGGTGCAACGACATTTCGGAACAATGCAGGACGCTTTAATTCGATTTTCTCGGTCTCTCGGAACCGGCTCAACGTGTTTCCTTCTGCTGCGGGTTTGAGAAACGCTCCGCGCTATCCCCGGTGATGCGTACCCACGCATGTGTCTGCATTATTTTTGAGTGCGCTGGTTCAATTGTGCGTCCGACTAGCGACCGGCAATTTCAAACGAATAACCGCGTCCTGACGTGCTTCAAGACGAGTGTGCTTAACGCGCGCGTGGTGCGACAGCGTGAAAATATCGTAAACTGCGCGCACGGGGAATGCTGGTTGTATTGGGAAATCACGTGCGTGTGTTCACGCACGCACGCACGCACGCACGTGGGTACTTTCCTGCGCGGGGTAAGCGTGCGCTCTACGTCACATTCACACGCACGTCGATACATTCACTTACACGTGCGCGACACGCGGTAACAAATACGTGTATACGTATGTGTGCACGTTCGCTACGCAATTTCTCTTAAAACCTTTTTGTTTCGGTTACACTTTCGCCGTCGACGCTGCGAACTCATATGCGCACGCATAATACTTTACACCAAAGTAGATTTAAACTGGTGGAATAACATGCGCGAATTTATATATGCAAATTATATGCGGACGCATAAATTCACATTTATCGCCGCTGATCGGAAAGGTTTAATAATTAAGCGTGTTATTTAAAGATCCAATGTATGCCGACGTTTTATATTTATATAGAATAGTCGTTAGATGATTTAATAGCTTCTCACGTATAATTGAAGAACATTATAAGAATAACGAACAAAGATAATATTTTCCTGTAGGATACTTGGAGTGTAAGACGAGATAATTAATATTTCATATTACAACTGTTGGTCTTTATGACAGAAAATAGAATTATTATTATTCGTATTAATCGTGGTTTTCGTAGTTTACAAAAAATTACAGCGACGAATCGTTCGCGATAATATCTAGGCCGTCTCTCTAATAGATTAATTGAACAAGCTTTAGTCGTTTGCAGATTTAACTTAGTCACGCAATTATCTGAGAGGAGGATTTCCTGTTTAGGCCATGAGATTAAGTGGGTGTTCGTAGATACGCTCTATTCTCGCTAGCATTGTGTTGAATTACGCATACTCTGCCTAATACGCAGATTTAACAATTTCGTCAGCTCGCGAGACGTGCAACACGTCTTAAATGCGAGATCGTTTTATCACGCGCGTATCGTATTATAGCGATGAGAGGATAAACGTGATCGACAGTATACGTTCCATTGGGATATCGCTGAGCGAAAAAGTTGATCTCCTGTTGTAAATAATTTGCATACATACATTTTATACACGTGTGGGCAAAAAGTAACGCTGACGTCAATCGTCAGCGCGCCGGATTATAAACCAATTTTAGCGTGAGGAAGTTAATAGAACAATGTTTAATGATTGATGCTTAGATACACGCGCGGCTTAAATTTATATGCGATTCATTAGCATGTGTATAAATAAATATGATATAATATCTTCTTTCTCTCTCTCTCTTTCTCTCTCTCTCTCTCTCTCTCTCTCTCTCTCTCTCTCTCTCTCTCTCTCTCTCTCCTCTCTCTCTCTCTCTCTCTCTCTCTCTCTCTCTCTCTCTCTCTCTCTCTCTCTCTCTCTCTCTCTCTCTCTCTCTCTCTCTCTCTCTCTCTCTCTCTCTCTCTCTCTCTCTCTCTCTCTCTCTCTCTAATGGCTTACAACATGGCGAGCGTGCTTACGCAAAAACATTTGAAGTAGTTTTTAATGGAGATGACGCATAAGAATATTGTACTATTGTTGTCTTGTAAAATACTGCAGAAGAGGAACTTCTGAAGCATTTTATTTTCAAGCATTACAAATGGTTATGAGATTTTATACAAAGTAAATAAATCTTTTATTCTGTCTTTGCAAATATTAAAACAGAATCTTGAAATTAGTTTACACAAACAAGATAGCGATATTTTCTTATTAATCAGGAGTATTTTGAAAATAGGAAGTAAGAATTAACTGAAACAAGTTTTACATCTAGCATAAATTATTTATATTTTCTATTATCATTCCAAACTTATAGTTCGCTTTAGTTAGCTCTGTTTTAAGTTTCTTTTACGCTACTTACAACGTGAGGATCACGTTGGCAATCGCGATTCCTCTTTGACATATTGTGTATGAATTATCTTGAAATAACTATTGTTACTAAATACCTATTATAAAATAGAATGTTTGGCAATATCGAAAGGCTATTAATCCAATCACAGGACATTAAGACGATAGAATGATTTCAGTGAGAAATCGCATAAAATATATTCAGTGGCCGATGTAACCCGGCACGGCGTATTGTAAGATTACGTAAATCACGTTAAGGAGCACCTTGCCTGGAAGGAAATCCATATATTATCCCGGCCCTAATATGCCCGTACGTGCGTGCATCCCTGATGGTACCTGGCTCCTTAAGATGACGCGATATCAACCCTTCCATTCGTCCTTTGTCTTGAGTGTCTTATTTCCGGCTTAGGTCCATCATGTACAACTCTGTCGCGGTATAAATAGTATAATATTGTTGATGTTAGAGTGGTTTATTATACAACGTGATAATTTATTCACGTGTATTAACATAAATGTTTTAGCACTTGCTTACTGAGTAATATTATTTCATCAGAATGATATTTTAAGAAATATACTTGCTTTTCTAATGACTGATTATATATGATATCTTTAATATTTATTTTTTTTTGTATGAAAATTGCATATATATATTTTTTCAAGTGATGCATAACGCATCATTAGGAATAATATAAGAAATATTGATATGTATCGAGTGTCTAATTATTTTTTAATGGTACTATTTACGTAAAGTTGCATACATAAATTTTCTTTCATAAATTTTCCGCACTTTTTGTGATTAGAAGAATTATTAAGAGATGCGTTGAGAACCGCTGTTCCGTTTTGCGCGACGAGAACCTGCGGCAAAGGGTTAAAGGAAGGGAGTGTAACTCTCCGTTATCTCGGCGTGCTTCCGTCGAGCGGCGGGCTCGGGGGTGGGGACGGTTTCTCGAGGGGTAGTAGAGGTACCGGGGGCTAGTTCTCCGGAGTCAAAAGAGGTCCGCAACGTTTTCATGATTTTCCCAGGCTAATTGTTATGCATGGCGCGCATCCCGGCCATTTAGCCTTTAAACTCCTCGACCGCCTCTCTCTTTCTCCGTGTTTCTCGCCTTCTCTTTTGTCCGTTCCCTCACTCGTCGTGTCTCTCCCGTTCTCTCCTTTTCGCACGTGTTTTAACGTACATGTGCGCCGACCTCCGACGTAGCTTTCCCTCGTTTATCCGAATGCCCAGCTACTTTCGTCTCCGTTCGTCTCACGGAACATCGTTCCCTCCCACTCCGCACAATTTTCCGACCGTGCCACTGAATCTCACGTTTCTCTACGTAACACGCCGCATCTCCTTATTTTTTATTCCGCCCGGTGACACCGCGATAAGAGCGCGCACGTGCCTCCTTCGCGTATCCTTCCGAAAACGCCGTCTTTGTCGAGGGGATGATGAGTGACCTGCTCGCTAAATATCTTCGAGAATAACTAAGATTTTCTATGAGAAATACTATTCTTCTTACATCTTTAACCGTGCAGTTAAATTTTTAAATGTAATTTTTGATTAATGTCGCGCAAATGAGAATCCCCTCTTCGGTTTATATAAAATAAGAATATTAATTTTGTGTGAGGTAGGTAAATCAGAGTCCAATAAATAAAAGAATATTTTTTATACATGTTGAATATATACACAGAAAAAAACTATTTTATTGAAACGTCTGCAAATTTAGCTAGATATAAATATGAAAATAATTATGCTGGACTGTCAAAATTATATAGAATATTCAAGCGTGAAGATAATGTTGCAAAAAGTTTTGACATTCTAACAATCAAAAGTTCGATAAAATTACTTTGATAGTCCGATGATTTATAATTGTTTTCGGATATTTGTTTACATTTTTAGATATTTAGTAAAACCGTTTATTCCGTGCGGTATTGTAAAATAAAGTTACATCCTTCGTTATATTTTTTTTTTAACGAAATTTAATAGAATATTATCTTTTTTTCTCGTGCAATATAAATTAGGTTGACGTATCTATAAACAATTATTTATTTTTCTCTCTGTGTGAATGTTTATACTATATAAATATATTTCTTAAAGTTTCTATGGTCATTGCAGTGCCAATTACATTGGAGTACAGTTAGCTTACTAGATAATTGATAGATATTTGCCTTCCACGAGAAATATTCATTATCTCGGTTATTGCATTAAAATATAAATTGCAGATACCATAAAATATAAACGTTCGTAAAACAGCACGCTTATTTCGCAGTTAATGGACGGAGCGCGCGCGCAGTTCGGTCATCGTGATTTTACAGTGCAACTCGCGCGCGCGCCACACACACAAATACAATCGTGATAATACAATCGCGCTTGTTCTTCGTTTCGCGCGCAAGGCCGCGGCGACTCTCTCGCGAGTATTATATATCTTTTATCTGACGAAGCAAAACATCGTTATTCTTTAAATCGCGTCTCCAGGAATCACACATTTTACTTTACACATGCAGACGTACCGTTGAATTATTACGGCGCGGAGGCGCGCACCGTGTAGATCGGTCATCGCGGTTTTCCTCGTGAAACCTCACGCAGACGTCGGTTGCGTGCATGAGCATATAGTGCGGTATATTACTGTAAACTCTCCCGTGCGTTTCTCGGTTTGTCCCGCGCGTCGTGTGCACGGCATAACCAGCGTCGCGTGACGTCTCGCGTTTTAGTCGATATACCTCGCGGCGAGTGAAGACATTAAATAACAAAGCGCGTATCGGTACGCGTCGACGTGAAGTGCGATTCTCCAGCGCGACAACGTTGAACACCGGCATAAAATGTAACGCCGATGTCCCCACTCACTTTCTCCCTTTCCCTCCGTTGCGAGATTTAATAATTGTTTCCGGGAAGCGGAGGAATAATTCGCCGTTTCGTGGCGTTGCCTAAAATCTCTCTTTCAAAGTACACCTTGCCATTTATAAAACGCTCCCATTGAGACTTCGGGTAGGAGATAAGAGACGTACGTCACCGACAAAGGTTAGCTTTACAAGCGCCTCCGTCGAATACGGTTGATGGAAAAAGTGAGCGGAGAGAGCGATGTACCGAGAGGATTAAAATCTGTAATGGGGTGGACTTAGATAAGGGATTAAACGGATTCCCATTTGATCCATCTATATCGCGTACGGGGGCGTGTATTTACGCGCATATTTGGGCGGCGGGCGCCGTAATTCGAGGCATAATTCCTCGTTTGACCGTGCGATTTATCGTCGTTGCCAATGCATACGTCAACGCGATGGTTTCCCCGGCAGCGTATGAGGTATAAAGCGAGGCCCGTCATTTCCTTTGTAGAGACGCGCTGTGCCCGATGCTAAGTTTAGCGTATCACGGCTAGGCTGCCTTCAATAGTAAATGACACTCGGATGCGGTAGTTTGCTGTGTTGTAACGATGACGATTTGCGACGCGACGCGTTGACGTGATGCTTAAGGGAACAATGAGGCGCGATGCGTTATCTTTACGTGAACGGGATACGCTACGACGTCACTGATTCGCATTTGGTGCAACGGCGAGCATGCAGGCAGTAGCGATCGCCGATCAAGCATCTGACAGCCACATTGTAGGGATAAGTAAGTAATTTTCATGACAAAGTTCACTTTGCTTCTGTGCGCTATTTTAATTTATTCAATTTACTTGAAATTATTCATGATACACCGGCGTCGCGTCGTCAACAGGAAGTTCACGATTCCAAAGTTTCGAATCTTGATGTATCATAGTTATGTCGATCGCATAAAGAACGATCCAAATATCATAGTGATCAATAGTGATAATATAAAGTACATTTATTTTAATTTAATATTAAATTTAAAAAAGTCGGTATAGCCATAAAAGTTTATATGTAAACGTGTAACATCGTGCGTATTATTTTCGAAATCGAAATATTTTTAAAATCGTCGCTTTTCACGTGTAGAATTCTCTCGGTCAAATTTTGGTAACTTAATACACAGTTAATGCACCATTAAAAATCTGCGATACAAATAAATTACGGCAACATAAATCCAATGGGGAGAGAACCGCTCGCGATCGTACGGGCGCGGGGCGGCTCTCAGCGGCGCTCGCTACAAAAAAAAAAAATCGCTTTTCCTCTTGTTCCATTTTTGATACCCGATTCCCTCGGCCCGTCCCGACCGCGTAATTACGACATCTAAACGATTTACGGCGGAGGTGTGACGGCGAGGGAGGAGTCCTCCGGCGTCGCGACGTTGCTGCCGGCGCGTACAAACCGCATCACCGCGACGCGGTCCTTCGGGAAGGGTTAAACCGTGTCCGGTCGGGAAATAACTTTCTTACCTACTTACGCCTTCATCTCCTGGCGTTGACTAACTGCGAAACGCCTCGAAACCCCCTGCTTCCTATCGTATTGTGACGCGGAGGAAGACGTCGTTGTCTCTCCTGCCGGCTGAGAGCTTGTTTCGCGTTCGACAGACCGCGACCTCCGTAAAGTTTCGACGGTTAAGACACGTCCAAAGTTTCGATGATCGTCGCGAGATTAGGAAGCGACGTTCTCTGGGGAAGTGAGGAGATTCGGGTTCGCGGTCCTTGCCCCGACTTACCTTCGATCGTAATAAGCATTCGCTGAGCGCCGCGATCATCGAGAATGCTGGCAACATTATTAATGGGAGGACGGCAATAACCTCGGTGATAAAACTGCAACCGCAGCTGCATTGTATTTTAATTATATGGTCAAAGGTATAAATAATGTTTATAGATATTAATTTCAGTTTCCAACCATATGATTAAAATTAAATAAATATGCTAGACACGCGGACGTTCGACACATTGTCACTTCATCTTTTACATAATGCTTTTGTTGATCTCTTCGTAAATATTGGAATTTATGGCGCTACAAATGGTGTTATTATTTTTAATTGCTAATTAAGTTAATAATATTGAGATTAAATTTAATCAATATTAAATAAGAATTATAGATAATCGAAAACAAAGGCTCTATATTATTAAGTATAACTTATTTTTGTTTATATTTATATATTTTTAATTAAATTTAAATGCAGCAATGTGGCAATAAAAAAATAAGAAATATTATAAAAAATTATTTTTTTAAGTTTAGTTTAGATTATTTTATCTTGATTGATATAATTTGATTATTAGTTAATTGCAAATGTTATATGTATAAGTAACGGATACCCATTTTCCGCAATTTTGTTATAAATAAAATAATGTCTTTCTCTCTTACTAAAAGCATTTGATTGGATTTAAAGATTGTTACATTTAAGATTACGGACGATGTGTATCGATGCCTAAATACCGCAGTGAAGTAAAATAAGAATCAGGTCACAAGTTTATAAATGTATACTCTTGATTATTAAAATGGAACCATAGATAAACTCCATATATATTGTCGTATATATTGCAAACATATTGATATATTGAAAATACAGAGTGTTATTTTAGTGATATACTCGTGAGAATATTGTTAGAAGACAGAACAGATAAAACAAGCGAACATTGACATTTTGCCTTTGGCACCAAAGTCGATAATTACTTTGCGATTTGTTTTCAATATTTTATTAAATTCAAAAATACATCTTAATATATATATATAAAAATCTTTATTACTACACAGTTCAATAATTATACACATCATTTTTTCAAATATATTTATTCAATTCATATGGAAGATTAATGCTGCGACTTCTTCATCGATCTTCTGCTATTGAAGCAAAAATAGTCTCGCAAACATTGCAATTTTCAAACGGATAATCGTCAACTAGGTGAACGATTATAAGTCATCGGTATTTTCCATAGACAGGTAATAACTAGAGTGCGCATTCCTGTTTTTTTCCACGCCGAAACATTTTCCACGGGTCATAAATTAGAAAAAGTACGATCATCAACTTAAATTTTTTAACAATTGGATTAGACAAAGATAGAATGTATGATATAAAGTATGCTGGCCTTTTTTTAAATTTGTGACGACTTTCGAAGTGAATGCGGAATCTAATTTTTATACGTTTGTTATTTTCTCTATACGGACTAAAATCGCATATAGGATTGCCATCCGTCCTCTTTTCTCCAGACACTGTCTTTTTTTTTTAGGGCATTTGGAATCGCCCGGGGAGATTTTTGAAATGTTGAAAATGTGTCCGGAAAAATTATGTGCGTCCGGAGTTTTTAATATTTTAATTATTTATTTCTTTTACCGTGATTTTTCCAATGGCACGACCATTGAACGGCTGAATAACAATTAAATGTAATAAAATTAAAATACTTAATAGACTTACAATAAAATACTAGTTTAATTTTTAATTTCAAATTTGTAGCTAATTTATCTCATGGAATTTACAGTCAATTTAAAAGTGAATAATTTGAATCATAATTTAAATCGTTAAGAAATTCAGATATATTTGTGTGTAGATCTGATTTATTTACAGAATTTGGCAGAGAAGGAAATAATTAATATTTTACAGTAAAAATATCGAATTTATTTTTTTCTTCTTTTTCTTTTTTATTCTTTTAGAATTAAATGTTATATAAATTAATATACGAAAAAAATTATTAGATTCGGCCAGTTTTTTCAATATATGTACGTATACAACAATAAATAAATAAATAAATAAATATTTCTCTTTTGTCTTGTTTCTGATAAAACGTTCGTGAATTCCACATTGCATATCAATGTGTGCTAATGAAATTGAATAATATGAAGAGATAAGGCTACGATGATTATATGTCCTTTATGTCAAATAGCTATCCTGCAGATTTATATATTTTTTAAAACTTAATTTTACCTTTTATTTTAAAAATAGTATCACAAATTCTTTTTTTGAAAATTAACGTTCCAGTACTTAATGAGCAAATTTTTATGAAAACAAATTATTTAATTTTGTGCAATATAATTTGTGTCAATTATGTTTTTTAATTTTTTAAATTAAAATTAAATCAAATTAAATCTGTGTATGTTTTATTTTTTATTATTTTGGACCAATTTTATATTTAAACCAAGAGTTGGCTTCTTTTTAATACAGACTAACCAATAATACAGTTTCAAATTATTAGAAAATTGCGGTATATATAATTCTCATATATTACGAAAAATTTTTAGATTAAAACATCGAGCCTCGCCATGTGTGTGGCTAATCTTTTCTAAGAAGCAGAGCTCGTGTTTTCATGTGACATTTAAACGCCTGGCGCGAGCCGAAGCGCTAGAGTTTTTTCTTTTTCACGAATTTTCTCTTCCGATTGTCAAGGCCAATCAGCTACTTGCCCCCTCTCACGGTTCGCCAGGCGACTCAGTATCATCGCGAATACGCAAGCAAGAGGTCACGTCGTTTACGCTTCGCGATCGTGCATTTTCCCAATCGGCAAGAGTCTTTTTAGTCGTCTTTTTAGTGCCGCGGAGTATGATCTTGTCGTGTTCTTCGCCATCCTCTTGTCGGTCGACAGCGAGTTTCCCCGCGGAAGGCATCGCCGGGGATGCCGGTATCCGGCAACGAAAAGTGTCGCGTCGCCGCCATTGTCTCGTCTTTTTAGTGCCGCGAGATGAGATCCTGTCGCGTTCCTCGCCGTTCTCTCGTCGATCGAAAGCGAGTTTCCCCGCGGAAGGCATCGTCGGGGATGTCAAATCGAGCCGATGTTGTTAATCGACGTGCAAAGTCGCGTCCTTTGCGCCCCTTTCCCCTCTCGTCTGTGAGAATTTTGCGCGGAAATCGCTTGAGCTTTTCGTCGCGTCGTGTGCACAGTGACGGTCATGTGTGACGTAGTTCATGTACAACGGTCGGCCCGCGTTCGCGTCGTGTCGCGGTCCCCGTCTCCGTTCGATCTCGTCGCGTGCCCGCGTCTTCTCGTCGGTCGAGAGCGAGTTTCCCCGCGGATGGCATCGCCGGGGATGTCGAACGGACATTAATCGGCGTGCGAAGTGGCGTCTCTCGCGTCGTTAGCATTTCTGTTCGTGTCGAGTGCGTGTGTGCGAGTGTGTGCGGCGAACGCAACGAGGAAAACATCATCGATTCATCGGCTGGTGAGTAAATTTATTTATTATATTCGCGGAATTAATCGGCGCACGTGGCGTCATCGTCAGTATATTTATTAAACAATTGTATAATATGTAATATAATTTTTTTATTAGCAGCACTAACGGGGATTTACCACCTTCATTGACGAATCATGAAATGACATGACAAACAATTTGGCACATATGGAATACATATACGAGAGGTAAGATGCTGCTGCCGCTTTAAGATACTTCTTTAAGTGATTTGCTTTTGTAATGCACAATTTGTCTTATTAATAAATTGCTCTCGTTTATCGAGTTTTATGCTAAAAAAAAAACTCATTTTGCAACAGGCTGACTGCTATCGGACTTTATGGATTCGAAAATATAATTAGTTCGAATAAATGATATAACTACTGTTATCATTTACTCGAAACAATTTTTGTAAATTACATTACACGACTTAGGGTCGATTGTTCCAACTTCTTGATAAATTTATTTGTCAGGTAAATATATGTTTGTCTTTATTTATTTAAGAAAGGAAAAGAAGATAGACACATGCTTACCTGGTAGATAAATTTACCAAAAAGTTGTAACAACCGGCCTTTAACTGATTGTTATTATAGTATCGATATTATAGCTATAATATTTCCATTGTGGAATTTATATTATTTTTATATTATTTGTAAAGTTTACCACTACGTAAACCGATTGCTCTCCATCATCTTTTCTATAATAAAAAGCATATATTTTGAAAGTGTTGAAAATTTGTCTAAAAAAATTATGTACGTCTAGGGTTTTAAATATTTGAATTATTTATTTTCTTTACCGTGCTTTCTCCAATGGCACGACCACTTATTGGGCAGCTTTTATAATATTTATTATGTGTAATTAACGTATTCTCGTATATGTCCGGGGTTACAACAGAAATATTCGGGGTTTTTGGCCTGTAAATTCTAGTTTAACAAGTTTTAATATGTGTGGCAACCCCAATCGCACACAAACATACAAACAATTAAAAAGTTTACATCGACATAGGTTCAACTTCGATCGGAACGTAAGAAAAAAAAAACAAAGGAAAAAAAAAAGAAAAGTCCGCAAGTAAGGAGTTAGTCGTGCATGGAAATCGCCGCGCCACATGTCATATCGATAATCGTCGGTCTTTCTGCATAAGAGAAGGCAAGGGCTGCCGTGGGGTCGCGCACGTGGGACACGCAATCTCCGTTGTCGGCCGCAGAGCTGCCAGATTTTGCCGGGTTGCCCGGCACGGTAGGCCGACGCATGCGCTTACGAGTTGAAATACAGTAACGTATCACAAATCTGTAGACTCTTGTGACTACACACTCAGGTGTGCGTGGATAAGTAGAGAGTAGAATGTTCACATAATGATAAAAAATACACATTTTTCTGTAATTAAGAAAAATATTTTATTTGGCAAAAATACTACTGAGATATCCTCTGTACTGAGAGTACTGGGCCCGCCAAAATTAAGCGCCCATAATACACATAACTGTATTTGCCATCCATTACACATGCGCGGCTTGACCCATGGCGGGGGGTCTGGCAGCACTGGTCGGCCGTTGTTTATTATTCGTAGCACATATGTAACTTGAAAACGAAACTCGCCCGAATACCCGTGTAATGAGTCGTATTTTCTAGCGTGTACACGTCGCGGCGCTCGACGTGTAGAGCACGCACCCGTAGACCCGTATACCCGTGCGTGTGCGTGCGAGCGCCGAACGCCCGGCCGGCCTCGTCGCGTCGTACCGATAATCGTATTTCGAGTCAAGCCGCATATCTGCCACGGGCTTTCTTCGCGCACACATATATTTTATACGTGCCGTCCCGCTCCTCGAAGGTATTATCTCTTCGACGTGTATGTTAAGTCGTGTCGCAGGAAAGATCCGTATCTTCCAAATAAAGTAGCGGTAACGATAATTGACCAACAACTTGCGCAACTGTCGTGAGACATTGAAATATTAGTTTGATTTGATTTTAATTTGGTTTACACAGAATTACGTTATGTAACTTATCGAAATATACGATTAGTGATCAGTTTCAATTTTATATTCCGTCGGTTGAAATTTATGCAGATAAAGCGTTTGTGAATATTTCATAAAATATTTGATAATATTTATATAAGGAGAGAGAGAGAGATAGAGAATTTTCGGAATAAAAGACTTTCAAACCGCGACGCGTTTTCTTGTACGCAACTTGTACTTTTAAATGCAACTTCGTTAGATGGTTCTGTTACTTTTCATTACCTTATCTACCTTGTAAGCGAGGCTTTTTAGGATATAGCGTACAGTTGTTTCAGATTGCTAATAATGTACATATATTAGGAACATTACATACACTAAAGTACATTTGCTTGCTGGATAGCTAATGGAATTAAATACTGGGAGATACGAGGTATGTCAGCGGGGAAAACAGTTATGCCCAATGGCATACGAACCGATAACGGTATTTAAACTAGGCTTACCAGCGCTCAACATCTGTTACAAGTTCCCTCTGCGTGAGTATTTCTCTATTCTGTATCCTTATCGTCATGTATCTATTTCGCGAAAATTGTTACACGCCACCGGTTAGCTCTGCACCGCAGCAATGATTCGGTTTAAAATTTTAATCAATCTGAGAATGCATTATATAACGTACACACAGATAGGAGTGCATAACTGTTCCCTCGTTAAAATTTGTTAATTTACAGGCGGAACGTATCGCGCATAATTTGCGTTCGTAAGATATATTTAATGGCATCTTAGAGAAACGGAAGGGACAAGATAAGCGAAGGTGGGGATGATAATAAGAAGATTCGAAATGTTTGACGTACACGAAGATATCGCACAGGAAATTGCTAGATGCCTTGACTGAAGAGCGAAACACCGCATCTCGTGGCTGCAAACACTATTACGCATTATTAATTTATACAGAAAAAAAATTTACGACCGCGTTGTTTCGCAATAATGTGAAATCCTCGTTCGTCCCGAGGAGACGCAAATAATCTCAAGCGACAAGTAGCCATTCCGTTCATTCTGCGCGTTTCCCGCGGCTGTCTCATTCATTACGACGTCCCGCGACGTCGTATCGTGCGGAAACGGCGCGCGGTTCTCCCGAGCACTTCGTACGTTTATATCGCGCGGTAGGCGTTAACTTGGCGCGAGGAGTAGCATGCAAATTTCCCGGCGCGGCAAATATTGCGCTTCCAGTCCGCCGCGAGTCCGCCTTGAGGGACCGGTGCGTCGGATACCGCGAGCGATACGAATTTGCAAGAGAAACGGTGGAGAAGACGGAATGGCGAGGGGGGGATGGGGGCAGGAGAGAAAATAGATGGAGCGCGTACACCTTTCTAAGCGTGCACGTCGACGCGCGCTCGCGTATTTTCTCGTAATCCATAGCATTGCGTGCCTCGATAACGCGGCCGGCCCGACAGCGGTATTTTATGGTCTCGCACCTTCCCGCCTGTCTCGGGCTCTTCCTTTCAGCACCGATATCTCCGCATGCGTTTGCATTTACGTTTAAGGTCAACCGCCCACGTGCGCGCGCCAACGTTGCTTCAGCATCGGCGATCGGTGACGCGATACGCCGGTTTTACTGTTATTACATTATTTCTTAAACCAAACTTAGATTTCAGATACTCGATAAGATTGATATGACAGTAAGGGGTGGGAAATTAGCAATCGGCTCGCTAATGAATGAGCAGTTTTATAAATATGCGCACATTACGCGCGGAATTAATACAATTCACCGCGATTAATAAATGTATCCTCGATCTCGCTCTGATCTATATGCTGTTTTTCCTAGATGTTACTTTTTCAGTCTTGATATATTTCACGATTGTATTGAAATTTCTGGCAATCCAAAAAAAATTTTTTTAATAAATTTTAATAAATGTAATAAATTACACAAATTTCAAAAATTATAGAAATTTGTCGAGGGTTATGAATGTCAACAGTATAAAAATTAGAATTAGATAAAAGACAAATGTGATACAATAATTTTGTAAAAGAATCATTTTTTTTTAATGTATAACGCGATTGTTCACCGATAATATTCCGCGTAATGTAAACGCATAAAAATATTGTATCAGCGGGAGTGCATGCTGGCTTTATTGTAAATGCAGCTGTATTTAATCCGCAATATCGTATTCTACATACCTATCATGCCGGTGATGAATTCCTTGCATTACTGGCGTTTTGCCATCAAGTTATGTAACGCATACGTGTGTCTGATGTGTAACATATCAACCGCCAACGATGTGTTACGATAATGGAGGGTCTTTTAATATTTGGCCAGCCGTCGATAATTTCACCAAAAAATCCACAATTTCAAACGTATGCGACTCGACTATTTTTTTTTTATTTCTAGCAAAGCGCGATTTTAACAATAATTACTTTTTTTATATAGAGCATCAAGAATGATATGTTTTTTCATAAGATGACACATTTCAAATTTATAGTTTACTATTGAAGTCTTCTACGAAGACCGAATAAATACATTGGAATGAAATTCGTATCAATTAAATTCTTGACACATAACAAAAATAAGTATTTTTAAATTTCTTCGAGGAAATATTTAATTTAGTATGTTGTCTGCATGTAGGATGAAAATGTTTCTTTGATCTGTATCTTGTTAAAGAAATCGCTTTCAGATTGTAGATTATAAGAGCTTGTGTTCTTGGAACGTTGAAAGGGGTGATCAAAACAAAGGCGACATTAGTACATGTCCGCCAGTATTTAGTCATGCTCTCTAAACCATTCTAAACTCCGATACGATACGAGCACTTGTATCGATCGTAAACGCAGCATTGCTTGATATCATAAACCTACATCAGAGTACGTTTGGTTCCTGCATTAGGCATGCTGCTAGTTCCGTTATGTATTCATCAGCCATAGCATTTGTACAAGAGTATTGATTTGTTGTTGTCCTACGACATCGCGACACGATAAACCTTTAACAGTACTTTTGCCGAAAAGCGTTAAATATTCGATTAAAACAAACGTTTTATTATTTAACAATTTAAAAGTGACATTTTATATTGTATTGTATTTTACAAAAAAAAAAATGATATTAATAATTATATTTAGAATTATTTTTAATGCATTATTGAGAGAAAGAGATGTAATAAACATCCATATTATATACGTATGTAAAATATTCTTATGCAGTTAATAAATAATATTAGATATTCGGTTGTACAAACAACGATTGTAACTGTTCAGCGCGAGAGAGAAATAGTTCGTCCGAATAAATAACCAAGTCCGCATAGGACGTAAGCGACTATAAATACCGGCTATCTTATGTGCGGCGATGCCGATGTTAGTCGATGCCGCGATTGTATCATACTGATTATAGTGTAACGCCATGGCGCGGCCTGCATTTCGCTCTCTCTGATTCCGCGGGGCGGAAGCAGTGCGGTAGCGAAAATAAAAGAGTGCGGGAGCCTGGCAGCGAAAGTTCCCAGGTGATTGGTCGTGGGAAATATCGCGGTTAGGAAGAGGCTGATAAAGTGGATCGATGAGTCGATATATAACGGACGAACGGAGGGCGGAAGGGAGGGAGAGGGGAGAATCGCGCGGTCGGTGTGAGAATTTATGTGGATATAAACAGACGAAAGTTTCGCGGGGATGTGTATGAATGGCGTCGCGGCTCGGCGTGGCGCGGCGTGGCGCGGGCACGCGTACGGAAAACGGAAAGAACAAACAGGACCGCGTGTACGCGCGCGCGCGCTGATCGCCGATATCGGAAAAATTAACGGGCAAAGAGCCGGAGTGACGGGCCATTAAATTGAAATCAGCGATCCGATCGAAGTCAACGGGCGTCACTTCGCGAAAGTGCACCGCGTCGTTTTTAATCGAGGGGGCGGTTGTTTCAGCGTAGACGGGTATAAGCTGCGCCTCGCATGCCTCGCGATTGAAAACTTAGAAAATAGAATATTAACTGTATTCTGTAATGGGCAGGCTGGTCATTAAAAGGGTATGAAGTACCGCGACGTTGACGCGTATCGGGTATATGGGGTAGAATAAAAGAAGGTATATATACACATGTATATATATATATATATACCTTTTATACAAAATCGCTCGAATCTTTTTACATTGTCGGAAAACTTTATTGGGTAGAATTAGATTATTAAAAAAAAAAAAAGCGAAAATGGCGATTTTCCTATTGCTCCATTACCTTATACCAAAATATCTTTGAAAACATTAAATAATATTGCGTCATTGTCTAATCTGACATTCGGCAAATTAAATCGAAGAGAAAGCAGTCAATCAAATCGCTATTTAATTTGCGCATGAATTGATCGTACTTCCTTTCTGTATCGGGAACAATTTAAAAAAATCACCGATTAATCTAATGAATTCTTATAGCGCCGAGTGCAACCTAAATTGCTCCGAGTTTGAACTTTGACACTGAGCGTTGCAGCCGCTTGACGATCGAAAGCAGATCGGCACTGAGGACTGAATCGCGTACGAATGCGCGCATCGCGCAAATGCACACCCTTCGAACCCCTAATGCCAATGACCTGCCCGCTTATAGGCGCAAAGTCCTAGCTATATCCGACCGTCTGTATGTTGCCTATTCTTAGCACGTGGAGCTCCATATGCATACTATATATCCCCCCGTACATACTATATGTCAAGGTGTACGCTCTTACGTGCGCAATGCGCGAAAATACGTCGCTCGTGCGAGTATACCGATAATTGATGTGACGCATATTTTCAAGATGCAAAACGGACGACTGTTTGCTCCAAAAAAGTTTTAGATCTCGACGAAGATCAGACTTTTTCTAATGGTCTGGCTTGCAAGTTGTTGATTATTTAATGATCTCTATTTTCAATCTTGGAGAACAAGATCAAAAAAGTATGTTAAGTAATTAATCCATGAGTAATCGCGTTTAACTTGAATAAAGAATTTCTTTAACTGCAGTTGTATGTAATATATTATTTTATAACTCTTTTTATATAACTTTTAAGTCTTTAAATTAATTAAATATATAAGATTAATATTTATAAACTTAATCATATTTATTGATTTGTGTGAAAGAGGGAAAAAGAGAGAAAAAAATTGGAGGAAAAAATACATATGTATGTATATATGTGTACACATGTATATATAATATTAAGTATTAGGCGCGTATATATAAGAATCGCGTCTGAAATAATAAAAATAATTTTTTAATTTTTTTTTTTTTGGAGATTAAGAGATGGAGAGAATTTATTTATAATATGTGTACTTCTTTCAAATGTTATCTCTATTTCGTTATTTTCGAAAATAAGTCAGATATTTATAGTAAGAGCTATTTTAAAATATTGAGAACTCAACTGTTACGTTTTCATTCGTTCGTAAAATAGATTTAACTGCCTAAATAGTTTTGAGCATAACGAAGGCTTTCAATATATTTATTACCCTATTTTTTTTATTGTTTGACTATTTTAACGTTTTAACTGGAGTATCTTATAACAATTACAAAAATGATTACAATTAGAACATTTTTGAATTCGTTATCAATAAGAGATATCAAAAGATTTTTCCCGTTTTTATAAAGTAATGTAGATTAGCATGTTGTATATTTCAAGTTTATAGAGATGCCTAACTAGCGAATGAATTTTAACGTCGCGTTGTTCGCACTTTTTATTTCACGCGAATTGCGAAACATTGCAAAGTAGTCGGATGTTGCCTCGCATTATTACTCACGTTACAATCGCATTTCGCGGTTCATGAAAGACGCGGTCGTAAGTTACACAGGCAGCAGGAAGAGAACCGTCAGGGCCATTTGATAAGCAACCGTGTTCATTATTGCACATTAGCCCAGTTATCGTCACGTCCTCTCTTTACCTCCTAATTCTAGTTCGCTACGTCTTTACTGCGTCCAGCGACGCGAATGTGACTGCTACACTTGGTATGCCTTAATTGACACGTGTATTATAGCTGTAAGATATTATTCTCACTTGATTAATTGCGTCTGAAATATTTCGCATCTATCCTTTTAGATATATTTACGTACTTGGATAATTTAAAAGGATTTAGTAGAAAGGAGAACTCTAAATATTGTATTTAGTGTAATATGATATGAAATAAAATATTTACTTACTTTTATGTTTTATAATTAAAATTATTTCAAAGATTATTTGTGCGTAATTAACAAAAATGAAATCAAATACTATTTTTGAAAGAAAATTTTCTAGTTTTGTAAATTTATTTTGATTTTATTAAAGTTATTAAAAAATTGATTTTGTATTTTAAAATTGCTATCGAACATATGTGTATACATTATACAAAAATATAATACACAATAAGAAGTATAATTTTATATATATATATATATATATATATATATAGAGAGAGAGAGAGAGAGAGAGAGAGAGAGAGAACACGATTTTAGAATTATGTTGCATAATTATTATCTACATTTGATTTTTTATAATATTTATAAGGCTAGAAGTCACATGTAATAATAGTCTCTGTCGGCGATAAAAAAAAGGTCGTTGGTCGTATATCTGTCCTGTGCCGGAAACCGTCCCGAATTAAAAAAGGAGACATAACAAAGAGTTCTTTCTTCGTAGGTCGTCTTCCACTTTTCCTTCTAGAATCTACTTGAAAGGTAGAGCGTCGTTAGCGTCGTTCTTTTTTTTTTCATAAATTTATTTTTTGTGTTCTCTCTCTTTTTCTCTTTTATAGTTTACATTATAAAGATGCGTTAGAGTAATTTAAGACAGTAAGGATTAGAGATTTTTAAGGATATATAGGCATTTTACATGAATACTTTCAGCAGAATTACATCGTAATTTATTAATAATACAACGTACCAGGTAGTTTAAACTTTGTGAACATTCTCAATCCGGTTTCTGTTAGAACGTCTAAATACATAATTAGAAGTGAGATATTTACGACGCAAGTATGAGACCTTAGATTCCAATTAGCATAATCCGCGTGTAACCACATGCTCTTTATCGCGCTGGCAAAGCGGTCTCCACGCGTCACACTCGATTAAGTGGCCGTCGACAAGTGCATTGCAACTTCTGTAATTTCAGTCACGACACTCTTGTAATTTGAAAATAATTTAGGAAGATGATAAATTAAATACTTGAGGTATATACAACATCTTTAAAATTCGCTGTAAATAAACTTTAATTCTTTTATTCACGGTTATTTTATACATGTATAATCATTTTTTACACTTAACGCTTTCTTAAAAAAAATATTGTACATTTTTACTAATCATGCGATTATAATGCAATTTTCGCTAGGAATACGCCAAATTGTGACTCAATATTCGCAATATTCTCAGCACCTCGATTAAATAATCAAAGTTTGCGGGATTTACCGTACACGTGGCTCCAAGTAGCGTTAAGGTAGAAACATGTTTCAACTCCCGCGTCTCGCTGAGAGTCAATAAGGTACACACTCTAAAAAGGGTTGTCGCAAGGGGTACCGGGAAACGCCGTGTTTAATGAAAACAATCCTAGTTTATAATCCGCAATAAGTCTCGTGGCGCCGTTCCCGTTATCGCCGAATTCTCTCACCTCGATCTGGGGAGGAACGGGGGACCGGGATGGTCGCCTTGACTCCTAGAAGTGAATTGGCGGGTACGTTCTACGAGATGACATGAGCTGAGAGGATGGGTTAACGTGAATCCTCAGAAGGGTTGAAGAACCCGAGGTACACGCGCGCGCGGAGGAGTGCGGCACGGCGAAGAAGGATGGCGATGGGGAGAACGACTGTCACGCGAAATGAGGTGCACGGTGGCGAAGAGGCGAGACGTGGGTGGCGGAAGGGCGCGAGCCCCTTTTCGGGGACTATTAGCAGTTTAGCTTCTACAAAAGCCTTCTAATTGTACATGAAATTTGGAGAGAGAGAAAGAGAGAGAGAGAGAGAGAGAGAGAGACCTTCAAGAGCGACTCGAATATACCTCCTTGACACACAAGGAAGAGAAAAAGAGCGAGAGGGAGAAAGAATGTGAGAGAGGAAGGAAGCGGGAACAGCACGTGTCGGTGTGTACCGGAAAGGGAGGAGAGGCTGATAGCGAAAGAGGAACAGAGTCCGTTCCTCGGGCGTTTGTTAATTTGCCACGCGAGCACATTACGGCCGCTTGGTCGTTCCGGCAAACAGAAATGAGAAAAGTCGGGGGTGGTTTCGTAGCTTCGTAGTCGTGGATATGGATGTCACCCGGTGTCTTATTGTCAGCGCGATGAAGGGAGAATGTGGCGGAGTTGATGAACTCTCCGGATCTTGCGACGGAAAGAGGAGTTGAGGTATTGCCTGTTAATACGAGAGGCCACACTGGCTTTTCTCATTGATTCATTGAAATTTTAAGCGATTTAGGAAATAACCATTTATTAAAATTACATTAATGATTTTAACGTATATTACATGAAATTGATACTATGATTTTATAAAATTATTTTATAATAATAAAAATCAATTACATATATTAAATAAAAATGTATCAATTGCATTTTAGCAATTATAGATGTATCAATTTGATTTTTTTAAATTTTATTTAATAGATAAATAGATATTAAAATATAATAAGATAGAATTCACAAGCTTTTATTACATTAACATAGATTATTGATCGTATCTTGTCCTTACCAGAAATAAACTGTTGAAAAATAATTGTATCAGTTTTTATCAATGTTATATAAAGAAATTAATTATATAATTTACTACATTTGACAAATATATCTTTTATTTTATTAAACATTATTCTTCACGCTCTTGAAAATTTATTTAACTTTTGATATTTTACAAAAGTATATGTATGAAATAAAATTTCTGACTTTTGTCAGTGAGATTTGGCCGGTCATTATCAGTAAGGGATTCGCCGTTGGATCGGCGAGAATTTGTCGAGCGCGATGGGCGAAAGAAAAGGCGCGCTCCGGATTCGGATTTTTCATTAAGGAGACGTCGACTCAGCTATTCGGTTGCTCTCCCCTGTAGGGGGTGCAAAGCGGGAACCAACAAGCGATGGCACCGAAAGGGGGATGGCTTCTGCACAGCCTCGTGGTATAATATGGTGGATTAATACGCGCAAAATCTGCCACCTAAAAGTTATTAATGACTGTCGTGGTGCTGCCTCGCTCGGCGACGCGTCAAAGATTTTATAAAGGAGGGATTCCAACCCTCTGGACCTCCCGACCGACATGCCTCGTCCATTCTCCAAGTCGTTGAAAGAAAGACAGTTAAATGAAAAGTCGATTATTAAGAAAGCGATGTCTCGCGTGTTTTGTATCTTATTTATTAATACAAATAAAAATATAATGTAAGAATACTGGATTTCGGAATTTATACTTTTCAACGATTTGTGCGGAAATTGTTATTTTATGCAGAGAATATTTTTCCATACGAGCTAATCTCATACTAAATTCAATCCTCACAAACACGAATATATCGAACAAAATTCGCATGTCACATATGTCGAGCGATTGATGACTTTTAGTCGCGATTATCAGCAGCTCTTTAATGAATTTCTTAATACAGGTAGCTGTCAATAATGACGGCATCACTGGTGATACGTGCGGTTGTCGAACGAAATCGACCGGGTGGCCGACTGACAGAAATACGCGTCGTTTTCATTTTTAATCTTATCGCCAACACGGAAAGTCTATTAGGGCTGGTATCTAGCCACGTATTTTTGACTCGATCGGACGACAGCCAGGCGCCTGAATACAGCCAACGTATTCAATTGCGTGGCAGCTTTTGGTATCGTGTTATTTAATATGGGGATACAGTCCGCAAATTCCGGAATAAACGGAAAATGTAACTCAACATTGAGTATAGGATGCCGGTTAAACGTTGATAGAATTCTGGAGGGATGTTGTAAATTGATATAATTGATATGTCGATTGTCGAGAGACAACTAATGACAGGCATAAGTTTTGATTTCTTGCATATAACGAAATGTGTATTTTCCATTCTTTTTCTTATTTCATATTGAACACTTTGCAAAAATGAAGGAAATGCAGTATCTGAAATATTCAAGCTAGACTCCAAATTTTTTATTGAATATATTTATTTATCTTATTTAATATAATGTAATAATATACAATATATAATGAAGAGATTAAGGAATTTATATTTTTTTAATAATCTTTTGTTTATTTTTAATTATGTATCTTGTTATTTGATGAAAATAGATAATGTTATAATACTTTTACAACATAACGCGACAGAGTTGAAATCGAATCGAATATAATCGAATAAATGTCGGAAAGTAAATATACATTGTCGTCGTAAGACACACGTTACGAGTTCATGAAAAGTAGAGTTTAAGAAAAGTACGATCGTATGTCGTGAATATCTAAATCAGTATAATTGCATGGCGTTAAATAACAGATAGATTTGACTGACAATGAAGGAATAAGAAATTGGAAGAAAGATTTGCCATATGTCACAATGCACACATGAAAATCAATAAATCAAAATTTTAAAAAAGAATTCAATATATAAAATGTCACATTAAGGATTGATCTACACGCGTGGTATGGAATTTTATTTATGTCCAGGACAAAGTCTATTTTGCTGTTTTTAATATGTGCACGATTTTATTTAAACATCTAAACATTTGGTGTGAAGCGTTCTTCTTCATTTATAAATGCACATTTACGATATATTTTACATGTGCTTATGTCATACCTTTATATTATTGCGAATATTTCGTCTGCCAAATACACTCAGTGCCCTAATGAAAAATCTTTGCTCGTAACAAGACGTTAGATTAAAATTTGGGATCACGGCGAAAAAAATGAGCATCCCGCGTGCGAAACGAGGCAAGGGCCGCCTCGCGATTTTCAAGAGCACCCTCAAGTTATCCCTCCCCTCATCCTTGGCAAGGAGATTGAACGTGAATGCCCGGGACAGAAAAAGCCGACAGCGTAACAGAAACGATACGGAGTGCCTGACGAGGAGTCACGCTGGCGGCCGGGGCAGGATTTGCAAGGGGTTGCCAAAGGGGTCGAAACAGGGGGTGCAGATTTGAACAAGAGCTCGGTTGCTATGCAAATTGGAAAGATAATAATCGATTGTCGGAGGATGGTTGCGTTGATGGGCTCGCGGATGAGCGCGGCACCTCCCTACCTGGAAAACACGCCGATCTCCCTTGCCCCCTCTCCCCCACCCCTTTTGCCGTCCCTTTTTTCGCTGGCCCCTCCAGCCCACCCCCGTATCGCCCATCCCGATCTCCCTCAAGGGAAATTATATAGTCTGCCCTCGACGTACCCCAGGCACCATAGACCGTCAAATACCTTACCTGTCCCGTCTGCATTCATTCCCTTTCGTGTCTCGTCCCTATATCGGTAGTCCGAGAGAGCCGGGATGGACACTGCGAATTTTTTGGACACCTTCGGTTGTGCTCGAATAATCGAGCGTCCGGCGATTGATACGTGCCGCAACATTTTTTTGTCTGAGGTTATTGCGAATGTCTCGACGAAGAACGCCTTCCAGTCAGTGATTAAACAGAACTCACGAAATTTAAAAATCGCGCTCAGAAAGTTTATTATAATAATAATCAAAATATTTAAAAATATGAAACGTAATCGCGATACGTAAAAAGTATTCGGATAATTATTCTTGATTCGTTAAATGATGTTTTCTTACAAAATTATTTGACATCTAAAAAATCCAAGCGCACTCCTTATTTAACATTTTTACACTATTAAATTTGTATTTCGCATATTTGCAAAACGGCAGGTTGCCCTATCAGAAGCGAAAAATATTGATAAAGGTACTGGATAATTTGTAGTATGACAATGTATTTGTCATCGTATTGCTTCAACGATCTTTGATCAATTACGCAAGAGCGTGAACGCTTGATTATAGGCTCTCCGGTATGTTGTTACCGATCTGGCGATTGCGCAGTCGCTCCGCAAGAGCTTGCATACCGGAAGATTGACAAGGCAAGATTAATCGATCAATCAACTGGCGTAAAGAATTGAGAAAAATAAGCGGCAGCGCGGACATTATGACAAATGATGTTTGTATCTTTTAAATTCGCCGGAATAAACGGCTCTGTAATAAAATCAGCATTGGCTGCGAATGCGGGGGCGGATGAGTAAGCGTTTATTAATTGAAGAAAGATTCTGCGTATTAATCTTCCGTTCAGCGGCAAGTTCTTCCACGTCTCGTTATTGACCTAATTTCACTTCGACCGTATACGCAAAATTATGAAGTACTTGCAGCAAAGTGAAGTATTATGTGAATTGATCGAAACGATATTGTTCCATTACGAAAGAAATATGATCCTGCTTTAATAATTATTTTCTCCGAAATGTTAAATGAATTTTTCCTCGCACCATGCAATTTACTTAATAACATAATCGAATGAATATATAACTTTTGATTTCAAGATAAATTTAAAAAAAAGGTAAATTGTAAAATGCAGTAAAATTTAATATTCTATGCAAATTTCAATCCTATAATAATGAGAAATATGATACAAAATGCTATTAATTACAAGAATTAAACAAGTTGAAATTAATAATCATTTTATGGAAATGTCTCGAAAAACGATACCCGTTACAGTCAAAAAACAATATTTTAATGTATTAATTGTTCTATATAACGTATTTATATTTATTGGTTTCGAGGTCACTTTTTCTTGTAAAACTATTAATGAATTGATGCGTCATTTATTTTTCATTATATTGAATTCATCTTAAATAAAACAATTAACGAACGTTTATGCATAATATTCGACATTACTTGATGTTATAATTCGAATAATGCTTTGTTGCAGTTGAGTCGCAGTCACGTATACCGTTCTGACAATTAGCTCGCTCATAAAAGTTTCGTTAGTGCGGCTTCGCTATTTGCTTCTGCCTATTTGTATTGGCGCAACTTGTTTGCGTATGTAAATTTGCAAAGTACGTCATCGACTGAAAATGTCGCGTACGTCGCAACATTACAGAGTTAATTTTCTTAAACGTCACAAACTTATCCATTTCGCCGTATTATTGAAAATTATATTGTGCGTTCATGTTTATTAAATTAATATTGGGTTTGCAACTTTTCGTGCAATTTAATTTTGCACACGTTACGGTAGTTTATCTTAGAAAGAAATCCTTAGAAAAATTATCTCTATATAGCAACTACTGATGAGTCACGCGCTGACTAAAACTACACATGTAGTTCTTTTTTCAAAGATTCTTATGCTAGGTTTTGTAATTGAAATGCATTACACGATAGACGCTTTGAATATGTTGAAGAAGTGACACGCTGCGTTTTGTGAAACTACAGTAATTTACAATATTGAAAATACATTGTTTTTCTCAACATTGTTCTCTACATTGTTTCTACATTAATTGTTTAACATTGTAGCTCTCTTAATAATACGTACGTGACTGATTTTTAAATTAAGAATGATTCATAAATACATAATTTATGTAATTACAAATAACTATAGTATTCAATATCAATAGTGTTCCAGAATTAACAATAAATTTTTGAGACTATCACCAACCGCATACTTGCACTCGAAATGAAGGGTTACATTACTTGGGAGAAACAAATCTCACGTGGCTATTCAATTATTTTTCCATGGTGTCGAATGCATTTGAAACTTACGGCAAAAACTTTACGGCCAAACATACTCGAGGAGCAGAAAGCGAGCGTTTCTCGACGAGCGAGAAAATCTTTAACGAAACATTGGCGGGGTATAAATTAAGCAGCAATGCGACGTAGCAAGCAAGCGAGCGAGCGAGCAATGGGAATGACGACCGCGAGGGGTGAGTGCGATGCGGGGGCGGGAGCGGAGCAAAGGAGAGGGAGAGAGCAGGGCTTAAAAAAGTAGGTTGCAAATGAGCGGCGCGGATGAGCGGCGGGGGCAAACACGCGGCCAAACAAACGAAAGCGAGCGGAAAGAGGACGGCGGTGTATGTACGTGTGTAGGTGTATGTGTGTTGTGTGTGTGTGTGTGGGAGCGAGAAGACCATGCGCGAGAGGAGGAACGAGAGTTTCGTGTTTGCGCATATTTCTCGTAATATTCTCTGTTTATCTCTATTGCCCCTTGTTTATCCAGTGTCCGTCCGTCCTGCACGACCATGTGTGTCCGTCCTTCTATTTTCGTTTCTCCTTTTTCCTCCGGCTAGGTCCTTGCGTGCCCCGGCTGTCGCCGTCGTCGTTGTCGTCGTCGTCGTCGTCGTCGTCGTCTTCTTCTTCTTCGCCGCCTGCCTTCGTTCTTCTTCTTCCCTCCGCGGCGCGTAGGTGCACGCATTCGTTCGTACCGTGCATCTCGGTCGCTCCTAACACCACCGCCTATATATTCCAAGCGATGTTTACGTTCGAGATAAAGCGAGGAACAAACAGCGGGCGTCGGGCTCTCATGGTCACCGTACAGTCCGTCATAGCACCGCACTTAAATGCGGTTGAGAAATCGAGGAAACGATCGCTCGGCCGAAGCGGGTCGTCCGGAAAAAAAAAAAGGACGGTTCAAATGAACCTCAAGGTTCCACCGTATTGTAAGCCGCGAGCAAGAAATTTAAGGCGATAGCGCGCGAACGAAGTTGTACAAGTTATTTACGGTTTGGCGGTATCATTTATGATTCAATTGACCCGGCGATTTCGTTGCCATTGAAAATTATTGCGTTGCCCCAATTGTTCGACGGTGCATTTGTATCGTTTGCCCGCGCGACCTCGCTTGCTTCAACGTTTATTTTGAGGAGGAGATCCCACCGCGGGATTCAACCTAATGCGATTATCCCGCGATTATCTCGGGAATCTGTATTTCCCAACAATTTCCTTATCGCTTCCAGAAACTCGGCGCAGGCCGGCTTAATAAGGAATCATTAGTGCGCAATCAACAACGAAGATCCATCATTATCCGCGCAAACAATACAAAAATCTCAATATGGCATGCAAATGTTACTTCTGCCGGCAATGCACCGGAAGAACTCGGGATCAGATTTTCCGCTCCCTATTGGCGGCGTTACGTTTCAACGGAGCAGCCCGTCGCGAAAAAGCGCGCAGCTCCGCCCGTATTATCGCCATTACGCGCATTAATTTGCATCCCGAATTACCCCCTTGCAAACACTACGTCTCGTGCGCGCGACATGTTATTACAGTCAAATGAAAGTCCACGCGCGCGCGCGCCCTCGCACATAAATATCGGCTCGATTCCGCCGTGGTCGGGCTCGCCGGGACTTACGAGGAAGTCACGAGTGTATCAAAATTTTTCTGGATAAAATATCCTGTCCCGCCGTCGTCGTCCGAGAATGAAAATCGTCGGGGAACGCAACGCGCGATCTCCGGGCGCGAGCACGATTCACGCGAGATCGAATGTCCTAGTATCCGTCTCGCGCGTGGCCCCTTTGCGCGTAAATGGAAAAAACAGCGGAATATTCGCGAATCAGTATTACATTATAACGGAACAAATATTTCATAGGGGCGTACGATCGCGCGAGAGACAGAGAGATCGGTGTGTAATTTCGTTGCATCCGCGCCTGTATCGCGTGACCTGCCTTGTTATTCTCTGTTCTACGTCGTCCGCCGTGCAAGTCCATCATCCCCCGAGAGAGTGAGAGGGGTGGAAATGGCGAGGGTGAAAAGGGAAGGAGGGATGAGGGCGAAAGGGTGAGCGTGAGCGCATGAACGACATTGGATGACGTCGGGGCTGATCGGGAGAGAGATGGACAGCGGCCGATTCTTCGCATACCGAAAAAGAAAAAAGGAGAGAGAGAGAGAGAGAGAGAGAGAGAGAGAGAGAGAGAGAGTAAGCGCCGAACCGTAGTACAACGGCGATACGTTACAATGATTGTTTCTCCCCGTCTCGAGAGGCGATACGATAAAATCGATCTCCTAACGATCGGACTATCGATCTCGTAAACAACGACGGGCGCGCGCCGCTTCGCATCGCGAAGAAAAGCCGCCAATGAAGCCCCGCAGCGTGTTGTTCCAATGCATTTACAATAACGACGTTGTTTATCTATCGGACGACAAACGACTGGTGGTTCCCGCCCTCGCGCGCCACCCTCCCGCACCTCTTCCCCGGTAACCTTTCTCTCCTCTCTCCCTTCTCTCGTACGTGTAAGCTTTCCACCTCGCTCCCGTCCTCCTTTGCCGTATTCAACGTCAACCCTCCGCCTCTTTACCCCATTCATCTCCGTCTATATCGCCACTCTCCGTCCATTCTGTGTATATATACAATCGTTATATATTAAACACAGTGTAAGCTCGACAGGCCGGCCGAGTTGCAAACAATCGTGATGCGTTTTCTGCGTCAGTGTTTTGAGTCGTACGTTGACGTAATGCGGGAAACTGTGCGGATGATCATCGGTAGATTTTTTGATGCAGTCGCTTTATAAACTACTCGCGTCGTAAAAATTGCATGTAAAAATTATTCTAAAATTCGAGAGAAGAATGGGAGAACGAGAAGAAACGACTTCCGTGACATTTTGCAGAATACATTAGATTCTTTTGATGAGATCGAAGTTTGTCAGAGATAGATACATTACGGCAGTAATAATAATAATAATAATAATAATATAAAAGAAATAATGACGCATCAAAATTCAGTGCTGTACGCATACAACTTTTTTTTATTTTACATATTATGTTTAATTTAATTGGGTTAATTGTAAGGTAATTTTTAAACCTCCATTACTTTAAAATCGAGAATTAGCATTACGTTTAACGTTAGTTATTTTATGATTATTTTAATTTTAAATCTTATAATCAAACTATCAAAGAATGATAAAAATGCTTGAAAAAACATTACATGATATTTCGATTCATTAATCGATGAATATATGACGATATATGACGATAATAACCGCAGAATAAAAAAAAGAATTAGCTGACCGCAGTGGAGGCTCGCCGGCATCATGAAGTCACAGGGGATCATAAGCAAGCAGAAGGATAGCGGCAGCCGAGGAGAAACTTGTAACGAACTTCCGCAAACAGTTCTGCGTGTGCGTGGCGCGCATGTACCGGCGATTAACATGGACGGACGTCCTCTCTTACTTCGCGACTTGAGTATCGTCTGGCTGATGTAAAAAACATGGTAGCACACAACATGTGCATTGCTTACACTCTTCTTACTCCCGGATAGGGCTGGAACGTAGTGGTAGACACGAGGTCGGCTACGAGGGAGAAGGGAGATCGCTTATCCTGGGTTAGTATTGTTTTGTACGGCAGCCACTCAGACTCCTCGTCGAAAAGGGCCACTGATATTGTTGACGAGCTTCCAATGCGAGCTTCAATAACGCATGAAGCCAAATTGAAAAATTATCACACCAAAGCGAACTGTTTAGAGAGAGGGTGGTTCTGGATCCTCACACGTGCGCACCGTCTAATTTCGTGGAAATCTTTTTATAATATTTGTGTAAATATTTTGGAATGAAAACAGCAAATTTGTTCTTAGGGAATTTTCGTGCGCAATAAATAGAAGTTGTTTTCGAAATGTATATTTTTATACATTTATTTTTAATAATTAATGATTATTAAGAGGAAAATAATTACAGAATAAAAGGAAGAAATAGTAAACTTGTAATTTTTTATCTCACAATGGTAATTATATTTATTATTGATATAAATATAGAAAAAACAACTCGAATAAAATATCTGGACAAAAGTTTGATGAAACGCGTGATTTATTTTTGAAATTTTTTAAGTATTTTCTTCACAAGTATTTATTTACACTAATAACTAGACTTTTAATGAGGAGATACATTTTATAAAATCTAGTCAATCTTTTTCGACTTTATTCTATAAATATAACGTTCATGAATTTAAGTTTGCTACTATTTTTGTTGTGTCATATTTTATTTGAGATTCAGTTTTTCCTATTTGGCTTGTTTTTTATCCGTCAGTGGTGTTATTTTTGCGTTTAAGGTATGAATTAATCTTGAAATCGTTCGTCTAAAACATAATAAATGATTCTTGCTGTCTTCTGAAAATAAGGTAAATTGAATAAGTTAAATGCAAATTAAAGCTTACAAGTATAAAATTTGCAGAATTTTGTTAACGTCGCATATTTTTCTTTAATATTAATATTTAGGGGAGGAGAGGAGAATTTGCCCTTCTTTAAGTTGCCACATCTTCGTTAGAGATTCTGATTTGATCGTCGATATTCCGTCAACATCTGTTTGTAGATACACGGTAGAGCGTATCTGTGCTTATATATGCACTGTACGTTGGCACCGCTTCTGCAAGGATTGAGCACTGATATAGCTTAGTGCTTACATTATTAATTCCATGTGTCGGTGTGTTGAATTGAACCTGCTTGGTAAACCGGTTGTAGCGTAACGATTTTACCCAGTTCCCTCGTTGATCTGTGTCTCCGATCTTCGTGTCTATCACTTAAGAGATCGCCTTTGAAACGGGTCAAGATGTGTACAGGCTAGAATTAGAATTCCTTTCCGTGACTCAGAAATTTATCACGCCATCGGCGTTTCATTTTAGTTTTTTAGATAAATAACTTTCTCACCCCTCGCAAAACTTTCGGAACGAATTAAGTCTTCGCCAGGCGTGTAAACATCTATCAAGTTGTGAGCTAAATATAAGACTCCGGAAACAGGCCATTTGCGGCTCCAAAACCGTTTCTGAAAAAGTCGTGCTTGTTGCTTTCAACATCCCGCAAATCATGTAATATGCCAGAAATGAAATAATAAAGTTTTAAATCGATACAATGGTACGAGAGAGAGAGAGAGAGAGAGAGAGAGAGAGGGAGGCAGGAAAAAGCGAGAGAGAGAGAAAGAGAGCGAAACGAACATTAGCACAGTGAACAATTTTATCATATTTTGTTATTAATGTTGCAAATTTAGCTAGATACAAAACCGAAAATTTGATTGAATTATTAAAATAATTACGCTGCAAAAGTTTTAATGTTCTATCAACCAATTCAAACGTCTTACGTAATCATATATATTTTCTAATAAGAAATTATTTTCAGATCTCTATTTGAATTTCAGCAAATACGCAAATATTAAGCTACATTAAAGACACACAGTTATCATTTCTATAATAAAAGTTATACCGGGCCAGTAACAACTCTCGTAACGTCGAATTACTCAGGTTAACGGGTTGAAACACGTTTCCTCCGGCAAACAATGATAGATGGATAAGACAGCCGACGGTGAAGCGACTTTAATCATTTCGAGAGGTTGTGCTCGAACGATCGGCGCTCGCGGTGGTGTACACAACAGTATACAACAATTACGCACACGAGCCAGCGTCGAACGAATGAATACCACGTTAACGGCTGTAGGAAGGTGCGCGCGATGCGTCAGAGAAAAGCTACTTTACGAGGGTGGCAGGTCTGATCGTCGGCCTGCCCGCTTTCTTGCCGGCGAATAATTAGAGCCGATAAGTCACAGCGCAACACCCTGCCACGCGGGGATGAGGTGCACCGATGGGCCGGGCAGGCGGGGGCTCGGGGGAGCCGTGAGCGAAGTTGAAAGTTAGAATCGCGAGGGGTGCAACGTAGAGGGCGGGGAAAGGGGAGGGTTGGCCGGAGAAATCGCGTGCCGATGCCCCATTACACGGACAGACTTAGCTTCGCCCATAGTCGCGGTTCCTACTTTCGAGTTGCCGGCTTGCGAGGGTGGTGGTGGCCACCCCGCGGAGCTCGTCCCCGGCGTCCCTCGTCGTGCCACCGCCACCGCCACAACTATCAGCGGTAGATACCCTCCGCCGGTCCGATACGCGCCACCAACACTGTGTTGCTATTTAGGGTAATTTCGACTTTCCGATGCCCGTTACGTAAGCGCGATTTCGAGGCCGTTCGCGATCGATCGCGTGCGCCTCACTCAGGAAAGGCTTTCGATAAAACGGGCTTCGATTTCGCATGCAGCCTGCAACGCTCCGCAATTATATTTGATGCCGAATTTTCGCACGATCTGTGCCGCCGCCACATTTCGCTTGTACATTTCGATCGTCGAGCGTGCAGTAGTCTAATTATTCATGACGCTCGATTGAAATATGTCACGATATTTTTTGCGTACATGTTTTATCAGGAGAAATAAGTGAATAAATTAATAATAGTTAAACAGATAATAATTAAATAAATTAATATTTCGAAGAATACAGTATTATATCGTATAATTTTTAAATTGAAAAAAAAAAAGATTATGTCAGTAATGTATTATAAGAAATTCATGCAGACGTAAACGCTGAAATTGAATTCGATTAAACTGTTGCACTTCGCGGTGATGCATTTAACGTTTATCAATTTATAATATCAATCCGTCTTACGTCGACGTACACATATACATATGATATTTCCTATTTGATCCACATTAAACATGCGTGCCCGATATACGGGCATTTACCGAGTACGTTGACTTCTGACATGGGAAATTTCTGACTTATTAATCGAATTGTATGAATTACAGGAGAGAAGCGGGTAATTTTTCGATATTATTCTATGGTCGGTTTTTTTAACGACTGAGGGTCTTGAGCGGTGCATATTACGGCTCGTGGCATTACGACTATCTTTTTTTCTTTATGCCAATGCACGACGGAATACCGAGCGATTACGAATTTAGATTATGTCCTATTCTGGGTTATTCCGTAATCAATAATTTAGATGCATTGTAATGTGAGTTGTGCATTGTGTGTTGAAAAGTACGACGAAGGCTCGCTTAAACGCGATCTACGTACGCGCGGAAGGACACATTGTAGCAATTTAGCGGAGTTGCTCGTGCAACTTCAGAAATGTAACTTTGTATTTGATGTGTCGTAACTACTTTCGGCCTATACACCCTGCATTCGTTAAAGATGTGTATGGTCTTGAGCATGTATGGTAGAATCAATTTTTTAGCGTTCCTGCCGCATATTCCGGGAAATCGAAGAAATTGCCAGCATATGGCTGTATTTTCAACAGTTTATATATGACATTTTTCTAGGAAGGATTAGTTATTTACAGATATTTGAAAGTACAACTAATTTCATTATTGATTACTTTGAGAAACGAAATAATATCACTTTTATTTAAGAAGTCATATTTGATGGAAATATTTTTAGCATTATTTATAATATCTTTGCAAATATATTTATATTAATGACAATAACGTATTTGAAATTGTTTAAAGTGAATCAGAAACTTCTTAATTTTGTCACTAAACTGGCAGATTTATTAAATTAAAAAATGATATGGCACGACATTTTGACCTCATATTTGGATCCTTATTAAGAAATTAAATAGAATTACATTGTTAGAAAGATCCACGAAAACTTGTGTAATTCTATAAAATTGTTTAATATATCAATACTTATGACAATAAATCTACTTAACAAAAATGATAATATTCACTGTATAACCTTAAAAAGATATATTTTTTTATCTTATTATTACATATGATTATTTTTGACACATATAATAAACATGTATATAACTTTAGTGCTAGTTGTAATAATTTATATATTTTTTGTTCATATTAATTTATGGCATATAAAAGTCTGAAAGCGCGCTATTGAAAAGCACGGACCGTTTTTACGTGGAGGCTGAGAATGTCAAAACTCGGTGACAGTCTGATTTCGCGTGCTATCACTCGGGACCGAAGATTTTTCCGCGGGGGGGAATCTATCTCGGCGGTTGGACAATAGACGCAGAAAGGAGTTTTTCACGCCGCTATTTTTAACGCCCGGAGCTTTCTGGTGGCGCGGAAAAGCGCGGAGAGGAAAGCCCGACGCGTTTGACCACGTGCCGGACACGGATGAGTTATTTTGATATCGGGACTTTATGCCCCATTAGGTCGGCTTGACGATTATTTCGGAAGCGGAGCAGGACAATACCTTGACAATACTCTGACCGGCGGTTTCGTTCGATCGTCTACCATCACCTCTCTTATTGTCACTCTCTTTATCCTTTCCCGTTTTCCAAGCCCCGCGCACGGCTATCGAATATCAGCGAATGCTTTCAAAGGCTGATTTCTGCTGTTACCGCTACTCACTTTGATCGGGCACGTTACAAACGTACGCGCCAATCGTATTAGTCAAATAGGCTTGATCTCGGCTGTATGCTTGCAAGTATACACGAGTTATTATTTTCTTAATAAATTTTATTAAACATTATAATAAATCTAGGTGTAATAAAATATTGTTTTTGAACGGTCGTCATGTTTTTTTAGAATTATATTGGTCGTTCTGCGAAATAATCATTGATACGCTAATACGCGTGTAAATAATAAGAAAGAAAATTATTACATTTTTTAAATACATATATTTTTTTATAAAATGTAACAGTAAAAATACAACAATATAATATATTGAAAATATCATAAATAAGTAAAAAAATTAATGCATACATTCAGGTAACAGTATAACAGACATTAAAATTGTATCCACATATCATATTTATTAAAATCATTTTCATTAATAAACGAAATAATGTAATTGTAAACAACATTTTATTTAAGTAAATTTTATATCAAACGATGAGCATGAATAAAAATTTGATAAAAACTTGCACAAGCGTCATTAAATATTTCTTAATAAATCTGAATAAATATCTTTATTTACAGAAACGAGTTTACGCGAGTTCGTTGATGGCAATGTCACTCCTGTGTTATGTGACTATGTCATATATAAAAGGGAGTTACGTGGAGTTATATTTTACCGGAAAAATTGGAAAATTTTTCCCTCAATTTTATCGTTACAGAGATTATGCTTTTTTCGGGGCTTATTCCCGGCGCCAATATTTACTCGTTTATAATATACATCGAAGCGAAAATGCTTTGGCCGGATGTGAATCTATTCGAAAATTTAGTCGCAGTAAATAAATATTTGTTTATCCCAACTCTCTCAAATATATTTCGAAAAATGAGATATGCGAGCATTTTTTTATTTGTCTGAAATATTTATCACTGAACGAATATGTAATTTCTACGATGATATTCGATATAACCAAAACTAGATTAATTTGAAAACTAACTTTTATTTATTGTATGAGATCTTTTTAGCTTCAAAGAGTATTGTTCGCATTTATAATAATAATTTATAATATTTGAAGTACATAATATGGAACAATATCTTAAAAAAAAAATCTTTATTATGTTTAATCATCCAATTCAATTTTAGTTCTCATATGTTTCAGAAACATATAAAGGATTCAATACCATTTTCAATCCGTTTCAATTTCTCCTAGTTGAGAGTTTTCATTTGATTTCTTTGATATGTGCCATCTGTATTCCATCTTCACGGTCCTCCTTACCGACTTTACAAAAGAAGCGGACAATTTTTAACGCGAAAATTTTAACAAGCGGGCGCGCAACGCGGTGGCACCTTCTTCAACGCGCGCGAAACATTAAACAATAAACACCATACGTTGTATACACAAAGGTTCAACGATTTAAACGCGAGCTCGCAATAGCCGGAAGCGTTTTGCGCTGTTTTTCGACGGCGGGCATATCGCAATAATCCTCTTTTCCGGAACAACATAATAAGCGGTAACGTAAACGCACGTTCTCGTCTCGCTGCGCGGCCAGATGACGGAGGAAAGACGGGGAGGGTGGTGACTCTGGGACCACGGAGATTTTTTTAGAGGTGGGAGAGAGAAAAAGAAAGGGAGGAGAGAGGCGGAGGGAGGGGGGCGTTCAGGCGAATTGAACTAACAAGGTCCCCGAGGGCAGTTTACGTCCGATGTCCCAGTAAACCCCAAACTGTCGAGGGATGATCGTTTGACAGCTTGCGCCGCATAACCGTACGTCTATAAATCCACTTCCATGCTAAACTCATCGTTTTTCTAGCAACATCACTCTTCTGCTTTATTTGGTACACGTAATAAAGGAAAACGTGTCAAATAAGTTGAGGAATTGCTTGCCAGTCTTGATAGTATCGTTTCAAAGGACAATTGCGAAGAAGAAGTCACTAAAGAAATTATTGTTAAGTCTAATATGTAAAAGATTAAAAAGGAAAAAGATTAAAACTCATTCTTTTTCAAAATTCTCATCATTTATTATAATTAAAAAGATAAAGCAGGCAAATACTTTTTGCGAGCGGTATTGTATATTTAGCTATTTTATCCGTATCTCTATAATATATACGAGATATAATAAATAAATATAATAACTTAAATGTATCTCATACGAGATTAGTACGTCCTTCATTCTACGTATAAAACAACGGGTAATGGTTTCCTCCTGAAGCGCGAAGTTTCTTCGTCATTACGGCGCATTACTTCAGCAAACCCTCGCTTGTGTTTCGCCATAGTATTTCAGTAAGACACCACGGAAGCCACGTGACGGTGATCAACCTGCTCGGAGAGTCCTTCTAGGATGTCTCAACAGTTCTTATGCGTGGTCCGCTTAGGGTATTGCTTCGGCCGCAAAGCGCCGGTGAGAAATGGCAGCCATAGATCCTCCGCATCTCAAGTAGGTGCGTTTCGTGGCAACGACCGAATGACCATTTGTTAAGCTCCTCCGCTCCGCCGTCATCTGTCCGCCATCGGCCGGGAAAACAGCTTGCCATAGCAGCCCTCGGCATAGTCGATCGTCCTCACTTTTTGCCGCGTCTTGACGGACGTGGAAACTGTCCCTGGGGGAAAATCTGTCGCCGCGATGGTGGTGTAGCTGCATATCTGGGAAGAGATATTTTTTTTTTACTTTTATGTACCTTAATTATAACAGCAGCTTGTACGTTTTATTTTACAAACTATCGTACGAACTTTTCATATCTCTCTTTTCCTTCCCCCTCTCGTCTTCGATCCTGCTTCGATTGGGTTCCCTATTTAAATAGAGCGCATTTGTTCCCTCGTGTTCTTCCCTCGTTATCACGTTATGCAACAAATTTGGTAGCGAACGATATTTCGCGAGCGGGCCTCTTTTTCAGATGGATTTGCACTTTACGTTAAATGAACTACATATCGCGTTACTTACACAAATTTGCAGCGGGCAGCATGCGCATCGCGAATTCCAATTTCAGATCGGCCTTCCGTAATTTCCGGAAATTTTCAAAAATCGCCGCGAACTTCAATAAAGCCGTCGTAATTAATTTGTGATTATATCGTGAATTCCTGCAAATTCATGTTACGTTGCATAGCGCGATAGGAATGCAACCGACCTCAACAAGCCCGATACGAAGTGCCTGATTTAGAGAGACGTATAAACGATATTTCGATACTATTTCCCCCGCGATACTTTCCAAATCGAATTGAAAGGTGCAAAATTGACAAGCGGCGCGGCGCGCGCCGCGGGCTGCGATTTTTCCCGGAATCGCCGTATCATTTTTCCCCGATAGTTTCGCGAGAATGCGGAAAAATGTAACGCGCGCGCTCTCGCCCTCAGATATGAAATACCGCCTCGTGCCGACAATCGACTTATTAATTATCGATCGTTCTCGTTGTCCTCGATATCGTAGATGCACAGAAAACAGATTTTGATCACCCTGAACTTTTAACGGCCCGACGTATAAATTTTATGCGCCGAGCCATATTTATTTCTATGCATATTTATTCGATGAATTTCATAACTAAATTACAGATCTATATGCAACGGTTTGTTAGCTTGATAGTACTTGTAACAAAATATCAAACGTCAAGCTCCGATTTACATATGCATAAAGGAGAAATATTAAAAATTTGCCTAATTATCCATTTCGTGATTAATTCCGAATTGAATATTGACGAAAGCATTTACCACTTAACCGGCTGTAATTAATGGCTTAAATAACGCTTTTAACGCTACTGCGATATCTTTCGATTGTGAGAGAATTTGACGTGAATCGTTTGTTTAATTAACGAGAAATAACGCGCGGGACGTATGTATTGTAGCGGCGTGCTTGTTCTGCTACATTGATATGCAAGATATATCTTGAGTTTATGGGGTTATTAAGGACTTCATCCGTGTCTCATGGCAGGATTACTACGTTATTATCCTTCGGTAAGTGGCAGGCAGGTTGGTCGGCTGGTTGGTCGGCCCCTTGTAAGGAAGACCAAACATCGTCTCCTCCTTACACGGTCCCTCGAGCTACCAGCTGAAACTAGTAAGACATTCGCCCCTCCAATCCATGGAGCGGCACCCAGTTGCGATTTTGACCCTTGTAATTAATTTATAACCGGCCTTCTTGTTGCAAGCCAGTTGAGTAAGCAGAGAGAGAGAGAGAGAGAGCTGACATCGCACGGAAATACTCCTCCTCGAACTCCGGCCAATTACGCTTACGAGTCGTTTAATACGAATAATTAATTTCGAAAACACTAATATTGTTAATTATATGCTGATTTTATTACTATTAGAGTTTACGGGCTGATTTATTATTATTTATTGCTTCTAGGTGTATACTATTTAGCGTCTTTAAAAATGACAAAAGTTAAAAATTGTTTTATTCCCTTTTCTGAGAAACTTGATATTTTAATTATATGTTTTTTTTTTTTAAGACAAGACGTGATATGTCTAATTCAATTTGCGGAAGTGGATGCAAGATTATTTAACGCGCGTATCGAATTGTAGAGCATCTAGTAAAAATGGATATAATACTGTCTATGTATAAATTTTGAATTACATCGTGTAGCGATAATACGATATATTTTTAAGGCACACGATGTTATTATATATAGGATATAGTTTTCCATATATTTTTCGTCCAACGATAGGGTTAATCTAAAAAATCCGCGGGATGACAAGCGTTACAACCGCGACGCCCGCGGCGTCTTTCATATACCCATACCGATCGCTCCCGCGGGATTCCTCTAATGCCTTCCCTTCCGCCCGGTGAACACGTACCACGTACTTATTACGGGCCTAATACAAATTCGACGTGGAAGCGCGAGTTGTTAGAAGGCGGGCACGGTGGTGGGCGGCGGGACGCAGGAATCCATAGATCGCGGGGCTAACAATCAGCCGTAAATTATGGTCTCAATATCCATTGTGTACCCTACTTGCTCTCGAGCGGGCCTAACCCCAAAGTCTGAGGCCAAGACTACCCATCCCATCGGTGGCTCGGAGAAGACGGTTGGCTCTCTCACGGCCCGGCTGAACCGAGAGATATGTATATTAATGGGGCAATCTTACATAGTTTTGTTTACCTTGCCATTCTCCCAGTACGTATACAATTACTATCCCCGGTCCCTATGGTGCGCTGGCACGAGAGCCGCCTCCGTTACAACCCCCTCGGACTTGCGCCGGCCTCCGACCTAACTAGTTTCCGCCGACGTCACTATCGCGCTCGGCTGCCGTCCTGTTCCTTCCTGAAACACAGACTAACTTTACCGAGAATTTCGCTACTATTTGCGAAAGATTAGACAAGGCGAAAAAGCTCTCAAGGCTTCACTTGGGAAGTGTTAGTGCACGCGATATTTGTAAGCGCAGAATTCTTACACGGTATGAATCTAAATTATTATGCAATAATTTAATACGTATCTTTACATTTGATTATAACTTGTTTCTGCGATAGAATGTACCTTAATTAATTTTTCATTAATTAGCGATCAGTTGTAAATGGGATAAGGTATGGTTAGAAGTTTGTAAATATACATAGGAACATTTGAAAAAAATTATATAGGTGAGAATGAACGTGGATATACAATATACTTTCTTTTGAAATTACTTGTGCAATTCTTTACAAATTTCTTATTATAAAGTTCTTCTTTTAATCAAATATTATTACAATTTTGAATTATGAGATTCTTAGTTGTAAAATCTTATGTTTCATCCAATTTTAATGTAATATTTGAATAAAATAAAACCGAAGTAAATTAATTTTTTAAGAACAAAAGTTATACAGACTCACATATAAAATAAATCAGATAAGATATAAATATTATAAATCACATAAGAAAAATGAAATTTAATGGACCACTATTAATAACAATTTAAGAATATCAGTATTACTAGTTAATGAAAAGTGACGCGGCCGTGGGAAACAACGCTTTTCCTCCGAGACATTTAAAGCCGACGCGGCCGATTCGCGAACGTATCGTAGAGATTTACTGACACGCGTCAACGCGTCTGCAATATGTTCAAGCCGCTGACGGCGACGATCGAGGTCGAAGGATGCTATTTTTAAAAACTACACCGGTCACCGCGGCGATATTCCGATGCGAGAGAGAGCGCGCGCGTATCCGATAAAAACGAATTCCGTTCTTGAAGGGCTCAAACGCCGCGCCGATGAAAATCCATTCTACGGCGCGCCGGCTTTCAGCAAAGAAAATATTGTCCGCGGCGCGGGGGAGGGTAGGGGCGATCGCGGCAGAGCGGCACTTTTCACCTTCGCTCTTCCACCCCGGTTTTTAATTCCGTGCGTGGCACACGGCGCGCGCGGACACCGGCTTTGTAGCGGAATGTACATTTCTCCCGCTGAACAACCTCATTTGTGTAATCCCCGAAGCTTCGACAACAAACTGTCTGCGGCATCGGAATGGCGCTGGGGGTGCACGGGGGTGTGAGCACGACATTAACGTACTTTGTAGTTCAGCTCTCTGCGGCAGTCGTCCTTCTCCGTCCCTTCCCTCGTTCCGCTCTCGCGCTCCAACCCCCCCGCGTCCCTTTACCACCAAGGTTCCGTCGTCCTGGATGAAATTGCGATTGTAATAGCAATTATCTTATTTCTACTATTGCTTCTTTGTACTTCGATTCGCGACATACGGACTTGGTGCTGATGCAAGCCGGGAGACAGGAAGGGCCGACGGGGCGGTGCGGGCGGGACGGAGGGTGGTTCGCGAATGGAATTAAATGTGTTCACGGGATAGCACGGGAAGGACCGTGACGCAATTTAAGTCGCGCGGTATTTGCCGGAACGGAACGATGGACTCTTTTAAAGTCCAGCATTACGCGCAATAGTTATAACGCTTTTTTGGTATTGTTGCGCTTTTCGTTTATACTTTCTCATGCGCACCGCTCGCGCTTTTAATACACGTTGCATTTGAAAGGTTGGCACTGTGGTAGGAGACTCGCGATTTTTATTGGCCGCTTAAGGGGGTCGTGTGATGGGAGGAAAAATATCGAGAGAGAAACTAATTATGCCTTTTTAATTATATGTGAGTTTTTACTGCAGTATTTAATTTTATACTGTGACAAGAGAAGATTTTGTAAATGCAGTGTGGCAAAGATATTACAATTTTTTTTAATGTCATGCTATTTGTGAAAATTATTACATTGACGTTATGTTTGCGCTGATTATGTCGATGCAACAAAATTCTTTTGGCTTTTCTACACAATGTACATATTATCTTTTAAAACACATAAATAAATGTAAATAAAATTGAAAACTAAAACACAATAATTATATTTGTATATTTGTTAAATGTATATATGTACATAATGAATATATGAAAGCTATTATAAAATAGTAATCATATTAATAATTTATTATGTCTATATTAAATGTAGAAATGTTTAAAAATTTTTGTACAATTCGCGAAAATATTAATTATTCTTTTCTTTTTTTAAAATAAATTTAACTATCTTTGTAAACTATTCAGTAGATAAAATATAATGAACTTTTGCAACTGAAAAGCCGGACATCCCGAGGACTACATTCTGTTGCTCTAAGATGCAGTGACAAACTAAGATCGCGAACGTAAAAGCGAAAAGCTGCATTGCGACGTCAAATGTTAGAGGTTTGGGGTGAGAGGGGAAGGGGGTGGTCGGCGACGTCGACAACGAGAGATTGACTTGAAGGCTGCGCCGCGCGGGGGTGGCTCGCGTAGGGGTTGTCGGCACGGCGCGGCGTGGCGGTTCGAGTCGGAGAAACGGTCTCAGCTCGCGCCGCTCGGCCTGAAATTCGCGAAGTAATCAATATTATAGCTCGCGAAGATATATGCGGGAGGATGTGGGCAAACAGTGTACACACGTGCATTGTTACATGGCCGCGGGAGGTGGACGGTATAAGGAGGGGTTGCCGGGAGAGATGAAGCTACGTGGGAGGAGGTGATGAAGAAGGGGTTGAAGGGTGCCACGGGGTTCGCAGAGCAGAGCCACGGTTACGCGGGGGCTGATGGAAGGGGCGGGGGGGGTGGTAGGGCCTGAACGGAGGAAGGAAAGGGGTGGACAGCCGGACAAACAAAACCCTTGCTGCTTCATTTCTGCCCGTCTGGCCAGACACCGACCCTTTATACGCGCGCGCTTCCGTCCTACGCTCGCCGCCACCCCTGCCCGATGCGTGATGGACCCGTACTACTCTTTCGTCGACGTTCCGAGACGAACGGGACTTTCTGCACAGTACTTTTCGAGTTTGTTAATTAACGGCACCGCCGAGTCGAAGAATGCGCCGTAATGGCTCCGAATGGGATTGATAGTCTCAAATGCGGAGTATTGTTCTTCTCGCTGGCGGAATGAATATTGCGCGCTGACTTGTCCTTGCGTGCACTGTGAGAGACATTGACGGTTAGGAATGCACGTTATGCTCTTTCAATATTTTATTTATTTAGCGTATTTGTATTAATTTATAATATTGAGAGCTGAGAAGGTACGATTGACTTTTTACGGTTTTTCTATGGAAATGTTTTAATTATGCCTTTAAATTATTCTAGAATTTTGTAGGAAATATATCGATTGCGCGTGTAAAAAATAAAAATACTTAAGGAAACAATGGAAAACATACAAGTAGAAGTAACACTTTAAGCATAGTAATTAAAAATAATAATTAATTTCTATGTCGTTTAATTTATTACTTGAAAATTATTGTTCTTTTATTTCAGGTCAGTGGTGTATACTTCCCTGGCGTCTGAGACAGAGTGACGTGGCTTGTTGATGTGAGTGGAGTATTTTTCGTAGTTGATGTGCATTTAACATTAACAGCTTTTGTAGTTTTATGGAACAAGCGTAAAGTTTCATTTTGCTTACTTTCTGATTAAGCGTAAATTTAGAATTTAATGACTGTAGACGACACTTATATTCTTTTAATCATAGTATGAAATTAATTAAAAGAATCAATTACATGAACATTTACATAAAGGTAAAGTACTAATTCAATTTATATATTTCAAGTATGGCAATATATAATGTAGATCGATATCTAAACCTTTCTGCAAACAGAGCTAAAATTTCATTTTGATATATTCTGAATTAATTAATCATTATATGGAGATTTTATGAAACACTCCCAGTTTTCGAGATTATGAATCTTGCAGAAAAACGAAATTCGCGCCGTTGGATAGTTAAAACGCATCGATTTGCATATCTAAAAGGAAACCGATAGCTCTATTGTCAATTTTAGATCGACGTCGCGACTTCTTCTGAATATTTTAACAACAAATATTAAAACTTTCGCGCGACACGGCGCGACTCAAACTTCTCCCAGTCTTCGTAAACTCGCGATCAGAGATCACCCTTCATATGCGACGACCCTAAAACGTTATGGGTGTTGACGGCGAGCGTTGTCAAAATTTCGGCGTCGTACAGCCCCTCATTGCATATAAGGAATCACGATTTGGGCGGGTAGAGGGTAAGGAGGATGCCGCGCGAATATTCGGGTGACATAATACTTCTTAAGTCGTAAACCTCCCTTGCTTCTTGGCTGTGCGGCATTCCTGAAGTTTCGTATCGGCAGTCGTACAACAAACACGATTATCGATGTCTCGTTCGTTCCCTAAAGCAAAGGGGATGGAAAACGCGCCCCCGGATCCCACGTGCTGCTCCTTTCAACCCTCTCCCTATCCGCGCCGCGTATTTTACGTCGTCGTTTCCCGTAGGATCTCTCTTCCACCGAGACCTTTGGAATTATCGCTTTCACGTTGAATCGACAGTGGCATTATTTTGCAAAATAAAATCATGAATTTTTTTATAGATATTTTATACGAAATATTGCGTAAATTAATGTGAATTATAAAACCATCGATAGGAAGACGATCTTGTTTTTCGTAAATAAATTTGTAATTTTTAGCTTTTATACCATTGACAACAGCATGGTTTGTTTTTATGAAGAAAATAATTTGCATGCAAATATATATGTAGTATTTTTTTTATGCTAATGAAACAATTTACTTTTCTTATACGCAATGTTTACTGAGAAGAATTAATCATCGCGCAATGTAATTTGAACTTCTCGGAATAATGTCCTCGAATGGAGGCTAATGATATGAGCGACTTCTTTATTTTTTTCTTCCTGTTTCGATGCACGTATCCGTGCGAGATGCTAGTACACGAGGCGGTGTAAGGGAGTACATTTGGCTTGTTTCCGGATCAACTCGGTATTCGTTGGCTACTTCCTCACGCAGTACATTAGCATTCTAGCTAATTAAAACGTAACTGAAATTGTAATTGTCTGCGTTATCGATGGTATAACGCGTAGGCGGATGGTGCGGCCGGAAGTTAGCCCGTTACGTTGCGCGGTGTATACTTTTTCCTGCTTGGCTCGCGAATAAAGGGGAATGTCTGATTGTGTATTCTAGAAAAGCACACACGGATGTACTAATAGTTTTTCTCCACAAAAGATGTTTCTGCCAATTAATTTCTGCCACGCTCGAGTCGTTCTTACGCTCTCTCTTTCTCCCTCCTTTTCTCTCTCTCTCTTTCCTTTTCTCTTCTCTTCTCTACCGTCTCGCACATAATTTAAATAAAAAACATTTGAGATATTCGGGGAACTCTGTGAAATACATATGGAAAGAATATAAACAAAATACAAAATTTATGCATGAAAAATATTCGCCTCATTGTATAAGTACATCCGAGAATATTTCATATATCGTTCTATTTAACTGTTTTCCATTGTGTGCTAAAAAAATTGCTAAATAATAATACTGAGAAAAATATCTATGAAGGTAAAATTTAATTATTTATGTGAGCGGTATTGTTTGGTGTTACACGTTTTAACAACAAAGTATGAACTTTCTTTTTCTTTAACGTAAACGTTGACGTACATAACTGATATTTAGAATAAATACATATATAATGGTGATATATATTAAAAGGTATTCTAAGCAAAATTTATTTTTTACATTTTATTTATCTCTTTGTACTTTTGATAATTATTTGTTACAAGAATGATATATAATTTCGTATTTAATTCATATAATTACAACTAGTTATACATTAATTCGATATATACGATCAAATAGTTTCATCACTCGCTCTATTTAATCAAGTAGCCAAGTTAGTTGCCAACAATAAACGCATTCCCGATATTACTAAGATACTAATTATTTGCTATCGGCCGAGTGGGGGCTGCTTTATCCTCTTGTATATGAATGGGTGCAGCGCGTTCCTGCCTGCCCGCGTACTAACCGCATAGAGGGTGGTTTCGGATGAACGCTCGGGATATTGCTTGCGTTATTGAGCGTGTTAATTGATATTTCTTTCGTTCGAATTTATTTTTAAAAGCGCAGAGCGGCTGGGAGCTCTCGTGCCTCCGGGAAATTTGCGTTTTCCTGAAACTGATAATAATATATACCATCGATATATCATTATACCTTTGTCCTTTGTGTTCTCAGTGACACCAAGTGCTGACGACAATTAACATTTTTACATTATTTATTCACCTTTTTGTCTGTGCGCGCGCGACCACGCGGCTGAAAATAATTCGCGCACTCGTTCTCCTTTGTACTAATTATAAATAAATATTTTACACAACCGTGAAAAAAGTGGCTCGGCCAACGGTATTATATAACAATTCCCGCCGACCTCGGTCGCTATCTGTAATTGACTTCCTTACGTATACGTATTTATTTCTGCAATCGCAATGCGTTTTTGTATCTTATTTTAATATATTTTCTCTTCTGTGTGTATATTAATAAGGGAATCGACGTTGCTCGAAACATAGAAAAATATTAGCCATTTATTTCGCAATATGCATCGTATAATGCGCACTGTATAATGCAAAATAAATCTCGTTTTAATACCATTGGTGAAAGATATTATATTAGCTCTGATACTCCTCAATGTTTATATACAAATAAATATTTTTTAAAAATTTAAAGAAAAAGGCGGACTAAAATAGGAAATTGTTGAATGAGTTTTGAAAATATGAAATCGAATTAAAATTACAATGCATATATTCCATAATTATTATTTTACCAATCTATAGCACAAAAAATGTTTATTAATCCGTCACTATTTCTATGATATACGCGTATATTATTTTATTATATTTTAACAAATTTTCCAAGTTATAAATGAGATTTAAGGTTCTGAGTGATTCTACAGTCATTATGATCGATTACAAATTAGAAGTCGTAATAAAATTGATTTCGACGGTAACGGATTAATCGATCGCACACGGGAGCATTTCAAGCGATCAAGATATAACCCGGCTGCCTATGATCAACGTCTGGTTAAACAAAAATGCGAATAGCAGTAATAAATGCTATTATCGGACATTGTGACAATCGTTTGCGAGCACTCCAGCAACGCGAATGTACTGTCCATTTAATTTCTCGGCAAACAATGGGATGATTACGCACCGATTATATTGTGTCAGAGGGCAGAGATGCGCTGGGAATTCCGTGGTCAATCGTTCTATTAACTGCAATAAAAGTAACGAACAATCTTAATTGTAAATCAAAGGCAAATTTTGCACCGTTGCACATATAATGTAAAAGGTAATGTCAGTGTCAAGAAAATCCAAGGAGAATTATGTAACTTCAGTAGAACGACATTTTACTCATGACAAAGTAAAAAAAAAACGTTGAAAAAATATGAATAGAAAGCTATTATTATTTTTTACATATACTTGTGTTAATGATTAAGCTTTTTATCGTGGCTAACTAAAAATCTAGATAATTAATTCTAGTTTACTAAAGTATTCCAAATATTAATTGAGATAAGATTGTGATACGTATAACACAATTAAATTCGACAAAAGACTAATAAACGGGCACAATATTTAATTGATAATTGATTTAATAATACTGATTTTATATAATACTAATTTAATAATACTGCATTTTTAATCATATTAATACTAATAAAATATCTTACAATTTAAATTTTTATTGAATTAAAAGAATTAGTAGAAGAAGTAGAGCAAACCTGATATTTCTTACTCTTCGCGTACAAGGCAGCAAACTGTCAAATTAAACTATTAAATTTAATGCATTTCCGCAGAAATTTTTCTCATAAAATACTAAGAGCCTATCGCTATTGAGGAGCCCTATTGAGGGAGACATGGAGTGAATGTAGGTGGATGTAGCTGTGCGAAATAATGCCATCAATATATAAAAAGACGACCCGCCGCTGTCCGGTAATAGAAACCGATTTGTCAGGGTGCCTTTACATTTCCACGCAGCGAGTTTCGTATCCGATAACCCGTTTTATCCCACGGGAGCCCCGTGTCCGTATCCTCCTACCACCTTACTCATCCCGACCCCGACGAGTCGGGGAATCACGAGGGCATCCCCCTTCAAGTCCCGGCCGCACGACGTGAGTGCGTGTCCGAATGCGTCTACGACCGCCTCCGATTTCATCTTTCTTGCCTAGAAAGTCGAGTAGATAGGGAATCTTGTAAAATGGCCCGATGAAAGACAAATATTACCGAGGATCACCGGACGAAAGACGCGATTTATTTTGCGGGATTTTGCGTGGCGACAGCGCGAAGATTCCGGTGGCTACGAGATATACACGGATTTAGGACCGGTTACAACATGTGGTTGAAGTTGAGGCATTGCGAGCGTAACCCACGATGTCTGATCTTCCCTTGATTAACTATTGCCACCTGTGAATTGTACGATACAAATGCCATTTGTCTTCTGATTTTGCGATTAGAATGGTGTTGTATTACAAGTATTTTTATTATTTTTCTGCAATAGGAACAATGGTTTTACTTAAAAAATTTAACTGGATATAGATTTGAAAATAATTTTGTTAGATTATCAAAATAATTACGAAAAACATTCAAGCAATGTTGTAAAAAGTTTGACATTTTAACAACCAGTTGAGGGTTTACATGATTATTTTAATCATCCAACAAAATTATTTTTAAATTATATTTAATAAAATTTTTAGATACTTTAACAAAACCGTTTTTTTTCCATGTACATATTTATTATAAAGATTGAATGTTAGAAGATGCATTTACATAATTACATAATTACAGATTGACGTATATTTTTCTATGTCAAGTAACCCTAACAGGGTGAAAGTACATCACTAGAATGGGAAAATGCAAAAAAGTATATTTTTCTGTTAAAGTTAATGCTTTGACTGAAATTAAGTGCATACGAAAATTTTCAAAATCTAGACGAGAAAGTTATAATACACTTTCGTGAGTCTGCGGAACACAAAAACCACCGATTCATTGCAGGGAAACGCGCGCGTATTCAGAAATCGGAGCATATTTCTGTTACACCCCCAAAAAGAGAACAAAGGGTTTGGGGGTGAAAATGCAGAGAGAGAGAGAGAGAGAGGGGGGGGGGAGGGAAGAGATGCACGGGGAGAAAAAAAGAAGAAAGCGATCTCCGCGTTAACCCTCTGCCTGAAAATTATAATTACGAGCTGCGGGGCGCGTTCGCGCGGCATAAAAACTTAAAGCAGTGCCGTGGCGTCGCGCCACTCGGCGCGCCTGTTTCACTGTGACGACGGCGGCGGCTTGGCTTGGCCAGGCTCGGCTCGGCTCGGCTCGGCTTGGCTTGGCTCAGCCCAGCTCGGCGCGGCAGGGGCGGCTGTTAATTGAAAACTACCGAAAAGCACAATTGCGCGAGAATTATTTCTATTCATTAGCTGGATGGCGTTGCTCTCGGTCGGGCCGGCCAGCCGCCGAAAAACTTTTCCTCGGCCAGCCGTTTTTTTCCCTCCGCCTCCGCCTTCTCCTCCTCGCTCCGCTCGCGCCCGTCGTCGTTCCGCGCCGCACATAGCCACCACCCTCCCCGCGCGGTCCCTATCCGAGCGGTCGCGCATGGCGTAATTATGTAACATAAATACAATCCCTGCCGAGACGTAATTTTTGCGGTATAAGCTCAAAAGCTCGCGCCACCCCCTCCCGCATCGCCAACCTGGACGGCGGCACGTACGGCGGTGGCGGACTCTCGCCGCGGAGGGCTTTTTCAGGAACGCTTTCGCAAATCAATTTACGGCGTAACGCGGCCGTTCTCATTGTCCGCGGTGGTACCCGGCGGCCGCCTCGTGGCTAAACCTTTTGTAACACCGGCGGCCATTGTTGTGACAGAAAATTATATCGTAATGCTTATTTACGGTGAACATTCCGGCAGCCCGGACCCCTTTGTTGGCTCTTGTCAAGTACCAAATGTAAATGCGTTTGTAATGCCCAGCCGCGACCCTCGATTCTCTCTTCGGCTTGTAGATTTTGTTTGATAATTATATACGCGGCCGTATTTCGAGAGGGAGTGATCCTCGACGTCGCGTCGCGTCGATCATCCGGGGCGTCCGAGCGCGATTTTCTGGACGAATTTTCGTTGCCGCCGCGTGTTATTTTTTGCGCCGCCTGCGCATCTATGTCACCCGCATCTACCACTCGGCAAAAATATTTTCGTACTCCAAAGGTAGCGAATCCTGGCGCGGATAATGCTTTCTTTCCTTCCAGGAGGTTGGCATTGTTGGCCGGAGTGATTTATGGTTCGTATCATGCAGCAATAATTACCAAGTACGAAGATTGAAATCTCAATTGAACGAGAGATATTGTCGTAGGCGCAATAATTTCATTTCAATTACTGTAATAAACATTTGACAGTTTTATTCTAAATTCAATATATGTTTATTTATGAAATGTGTAGTTATTGTTAATTTATTAAAAACTTAAATACATCGATATATAAATATTTGTAATCTTGATCATATTTAAAGTAACTTTATAACATGTAATCAATATTATTTTTCTTATATAGAAATCTTTCCTTTATCTATATATTAAAATTCAACGTAACAATAATTATGTTGTTAATTAAAAGTTACGCCTCAACGATTCTATTTGATTCTGGTAAAATTTTGATGATTCGATTGGGTTAAAAAACCTCGATTTGCGCATCACTACTAAATGTATCTGCAAACATTTGCAAACATTTCACGAAGGCATCGAGACTTCAGTCTTATTTTTCTACACGATTTAGGCGTGATCCCGAGTAAGCCTAGCACTGGAATTGCTCGAAAGACGCTTCTGGGAATTCCGAGGGGTATTTTCGCCAGTCAATGAATTTACAGCCTCTCTTTACCGGAGTTCACCCCTTAACCGCTTAACGAGAACTGCTTCGCGGCACGTGAGAAAAAAAAGCTAACCTGTTCGGTAGACGGTGGTAGGAGGCGTAAGCGGTCTTGAGGGGTGAATTAGTGCGAAATAAGTGTAGAAGAGAACACCCGGGGCCGCCTTGGCGATGGAAACGAACACGTCGTTGTAAGTCTACATGTACACGCACGACGCACGCGCGCGTGTGTGTGTGTGTGTGTGTGTGTCGGACGCTGTCGAGCTCCATAAGAACATCGCGAGGGTGAGTCTTTGGGAAGAGATGGCTAGGGTAGGTATGCGGTACGATGGGCGGAAGCGAGAGGGCGGAAAACGACGTAACGCGCATAAAGTAAATTGCCGCGAAATCTCGGCGAGCCTCAAGAACGGCGGTGGATAAGCGAAACAAATAAAATAAGAACGAGCCCGGGCCCGCAGGAGATAACGCGAGAAGGGGTAAAAAGGGCACCTGGGTAATATGATTTAAGACCATAAGGCACTACTCAAAACACTCTAAACGTGACAATTTCCTTCCTTTCAGCAGAATTTTTATATTCCGGTAGCACAAAGTGCTCGGATAATTATCATCAAATTGGATTTTAAATCTTATTTAATAAAAATCGCGTGCGCTAATTGTACTCATGCCGACAAATATTCTTCAAATAATTATTGCAATTACAGTAATAATTTATAATACAAACTATACAACAAAATTGTCATTAAACTTAAATCGATATATTTTATGTAGGAAGTTTTTGTACTAACTCCGTGCCATGAAGACTTTAATCCTGAACGAGGTATATATCATTACTTCCTCTAATTAGTCTCTTCTTCACGGTGACCAATTTCTCAACATATCGCCGCGACGCACGTCACGACGTATAATTACAATGTAAGTGTTCCACTTTCCATCCTCGGCAAAGCTCGTCGACAAGAATCCCGCAGGACGCGTCGCAGGACGGAGGGGTAACGTCCCGGCAACAAAGGCGGCCTCGAGGACTTTCCGTCACGTGTCGCGCGCAAAAAACTAAGAGTCTCGCGTGCACGGGGGAGGGAAAAGAGGCTCGCTCCAGGGGGAGCCCTCGAAAGCATCCGAAAAGAGATTTTCGCGGTGCGGGAGAAGGCGCCACGACCAGACAGAGGAGACAAACGCGGAAAGGAAGAACGGAACGGATGTACGGGCAGGACGGACGGACGGACAGACGGACGGACAGACAGACACGCGGGAAGGAATGAAAATAATAATACCCGGTGGTGGCCCTGGGCCATAAGTGTCAGCAAGGAAGGAAGGCACGGCGGCGGGAAGGAGCGCGTTGAATTTGTCATATGTAAGTCTCACCAATCCCCGTCTCATTCCCGCCACGCACACA